>NW_011499856.1:1343630-1381392 GCF_000495115.2 Populus euphratica | reverse complement strand
CATAATGGAACTTCATATAATAATTCTCATGGGAGATTACGTACAAATAAGAGGAGTGTATAATGACCGAAATTAAAACCTCAAAAGATACCATGAAACTCACTAAGAAGATCTATTTATTTTTCTCACATAAATAGTTTCCATATCAAAACAACATTTTACATATTGATAAAGACACTATGAGCCGTCCATACTTTTTAAGCACACAACCTTGCTTGCTTCTTCTAATCCACTGGAGAACTTTATTTATTTTTCTCACAAAAGTAGTTCTCATCGTTTTACATATTGATAAAGACAGCCGAAGCTCTCCATAGTTTTAAGCAGTACTCAACTTTGCTTGCTTCTAAGCTTAAAGGCGCCGCCCACAATCACGCCTGTAAGGAAGACATGGTGTTGATGTTGGTGGTTGGCTAGGTACGCAGTATCGCTTACCCGTACCGCAATTGAATGGAACTTTGCCGGGGTCAAGACCTGGGCTGTTTATAGCTGAAAGATTTGCACACACGTATACATAAGTTAGCTTGTTAAGATAACAGCGAACTGAATCATGGCAATTATTAAACTAGTATCAAAATACATGGTGAAAGGTTTTTAATTAACAGAATTAAGGGATTTTTCTACAAAGCCTTTGGAAAATCCCAAGCAATATTAGGTCTTACAGTAGCTTTCTTCTTACCTTTTAAATGGAGTTACCACCTTTGAAAATCATTTTTTTATAAGATAACCCACGACAGATTAATTAAATAACATATAACATGAAATGATTATCTCTAGTTAATTAATGCTGGAAGTAAAAATAAAGGTTGACTCATCAGTTATATAACACAAAGTTGTGTGCATGGAAAAAGCCGGCGTACACAAAGATTACACACACAAAATGAATTGCTTTTCTGAAGTTAATGTTGGAAATAAAATCTCACCTCGCTCGGCCAATTCTCGAGCACTGCAAGTGGATAAGGGAGAGAAGACGACTGTAGCTAAGAGAAAGCATGCAATGAGAAAGGCCTTCATCTTGGAAATATATGTGACTAACATGCTTATGCTCTCCTCCTATCTACCGCTCTTACTTATAGCCACCATGATTTTTAGCATCATTCGAAGGGAACCATTCTTGAAGGGAACTATTCCTCCCGGCCCGTGCCCAGGATTATTAACGAACGTATCAAATACTTCGCATTATTGAATAAGCCAACGTTGAAAAGTAAGAGTGGATTCTATCCACATATGCTGGAAGCATGGAAAAAGATATTTTAATAAATTAAGTTGTTAGTTAAAGTTTTAGAATGTGATTTATATTATTTTATAATATATATTTTAAATAAAAATTATTTGGGTTTAAAATTTGTATAGATCCATATTATATCGTGCTTGATCTTTATTAAATAAATAAATATAATAAAATTTAAATTCATAATTATTTAGTTTTTAAAATTTTGATAGTATCTTATATTAACTTAATAATTTAAATTATTAAATAAAATATAATTTAAATTATTATTTAACTAGTATTAATAAAGTTGAAGACCAGCTGTTGACTCACGGTGATAGGCTCCACCTTAAGAGGTGTCCAAGCAAAACATGGTTGATAAGTACAAAATTGAGGTATCTTTTTCTAAGGTAATGTGACTGAAATTTGATCGTGGACCTTATGCTTGAAAATGCGTGGAAGACTATATATCCTGAATTAATATGAAAGGCCGAAGACTGGCTGGTTGACTAACGGTGACAGGCTCCACCTTCAGAGGTCTCTAAGCAAAACATTAGGTTAATTTATAATTAGCGCATGCATGTAATATACCATAGTAAATGGATGCCGGGTTATTGTAAAAAGTATAATTACTGCAGTTATGTGCTTTAATTCCTTAGCTATTTCACCTCCCCAGTTAATTAGTAACAACGTTTTACGCAAAGGCACACATGATTATCAAAACTTACACCTCATATTGAATCTACCACAAAAAAAAAAAAAAGAGTTAATTATAACTTCGAAAAGTACGAATGCAGTTGTATCTACACGAGCAAAACTTGAAAAATTGTGTAAAACTTTTAAAGGTATAAAACTTAAAAATAAGAAATAGATGTAACTCAAGATATTTAATCTTAAAATTTGAGATGTTTATTTAATTATATTTGCTAAATTTATTTATTAAAATAATTTTTTATTCAAGAAAATAATAATAAAAATAGAGATACAAATTAAATTAATTGAATAAAATAAAAAAAATCATGCATGATTGCACATATTAGAAATATTACCTGAAAATATTTATTTTTTATTTTAAAAAATAAAATTTATCCATACAAAAGGAAAAAATATTATAGATGAATTAGAAAAACTTTTTAAATTTAAATGCTTAACCAAAAAATTAATTGTAATTTAAAAAAGGTTCTTTAAATAAAATAAAAGAAGGAAGGCCTTCATGTTGGAAATATTAATTTGTGTTTAAGATGGTAATTCCCTCTTGATCTCCACCACTCTTATTTATAGCCACCAACATGCTTAGCAATATTAGCGGTGGAAGGGGTCTCTCTCCTTCCACTGCACATGGGTTCGAGTCCTGGCGTGCACGTCTGTCACTCTCGCGGTGTCTTACATGCCTACTAGGTTTGCAGGGTATTCAGTGGGCCGTGGGGATTAGTCATGGTGCGCGCAAGCTGGCCCGAATAACCCACGTAAATAAAATAAAATAAAAAAACATTGCATGTGAACTAATAATGGAGGTTCGCATACGCACAAGAGAAAACAAATAATGAACGTGTCCAATACTTTGCATTATTGAATAAGCCAGCCATGAAAAATATGAGTGCAATTCCATCGACATGTATATGGACGAAAATAATTAATAAAAAACTAAAAGAGAAGGAAAAGGTATTTTGATTTTTTTAATTTTATTTTTTAATGTTAGATTTATTAAAAATATGATTTATAATTTATTTTAATTTTCTTTTAAAAGGGTTATTTTGATCTTGTAATTAGGATTACAAACTTTACAAATTAGTCTGAGTTGACTTCTTAAATTATTTTTTTAATTGATTTTTTTTAATTTTATTTTTTAATATTAAGTTGATTGAGAATTAGATTTTCTAATTTGATTTGCTATCTATAAGGTTATTTTAATCTCATAACTCAAGTCGTAAATTTGATGAATTAATTTAGGTTGATTGTGATTTTTTATTTTGTTTTTTTAATTAATTTTATTTTCAATTCCATCTTATAATATGGATATATATATATATATATATTACTAAAAAACATTTAAACAACATCTTGGCATTTGTTTTATATATATTAATAAAAAACTCATTTGATTCACAGAAAATCATTAACCACTAATTTAGTAACAAACTCCATTTTGTTAGATTAATTTCTAATTATGAAGACAAACATATATAGCATGTAAGGTAAAGATGGGTTATGGTAATTTTTGTTTATCTCATTGTTGTGAGCTATATTTAAATGAATCATTAAATTTTTATAAGTTTTATTATTTTTGTAGATGTGTATTTGATGTGGTTGTGGGTGATTATGAATTATCTAATTGTTGTGGTTGGTAATTATTGATGGAATTGCTAATGTAATTGTTTTTTTATGGATGATTTTGTTGGTATTTCTACTGAAAATTTATAGAGTGGCATGGTATCATACCAACTATATTATCAACTAAAAATATATATAAAAAACTAAATAGTAATGAAATTGTCAATATAATATAAAGTTAACGAGATACCTTGCACAATGATATTTAATCATCTATTTTATTAGCATTTTAAAATGATGACAAAATTGTCAATATATGCCAATAGATTTTTCAATTTTCTAGTAATGAATACAATCTTGGAGATATTATAGGAAATCAAATAAGGCTAAAGATATCACTTTAATGCCCTATATATTTGTTGAAAAGTAATTTTCTGGGTAAGTGTATTCCTGAAAAGTGATTTATTTTACAATGTTTGATAGCGTTATGAAAAATAATTTTAAAAAATATTTTTTAGTGTTTGTCTATATCATGAATAATGAACTGGAAAATTACTTATTAATATTCTATTTTTTTAATTTTATTAAAATAATGAGAAAAAATCTTACAAATTAAAAAGTTAAATGAGAATAAAATTGAAAGAAATAATTTATTTTTATAAATTATTTCAAATAAAATAAATAACATTCAAAATAATAGAGATTAAACCTGACGGATAAAAAAGTTGAAAGATAATGAACTAAAAAACAATAATCAAAATTTCATAAACTATTTCAAACAATAATCAAAATTTCAAATAATAATTAAAAAAATAAGGATCAAATTTATTAGATTAAAAATTTCAATTAAGAAAATAAAAGAGAAATATAATTTATTAGATTAAAAATTTCAATTAAAAATATACAATACTTAAGAAGTAATAAATCAGTATATAATATGAGTTATTATCACCTCCAACAAAACATGCTGCGAGTCTCCAAAACCTAGAGAAAGACATTTCAAGCATGTTATTATTATTTTTTATTAATATAAATGTTCGAAGCCAGATCTATTTATGTAAATTTTAACTAAATTTTAAAATTAATAATTATAGAGATTAAATTAATAATTATATAAACTTTTAGAAACCCTAATAAAACTTAAATTTGTAATTTTTTAAACCAGGTTGCAAGTAAAGTTACTGTTTTCAAGCAATTTATTCTTGGCGAGATAAGCATTGGTCATCCAAAAAGAAGCCTATAAGTTCCAATCGCACTCCAACTTGGTTCTACAGCTAAACTTACGAGTCCATTTAAAAAAAAAATTTGAATTATTGGTAGTTAAAGGGCCTTGAATCTCACTTCTCTCGTGTACACAGATTGGTGGATACTTAAGCAGCTGCGGGAGTGAGTGGCCTCCGCCGATCTAATACTTCAGTTTGTGCCATCATCTGACCAGCTGCCCTCTATACATGGGCCGATCAATCGCAATGGCTGGGATGGGCTCTTAAAATTTTATTAATATTTTTTTATTAATTTTATATAAAAAATTTATAATTTATAATTAAATTATTAAAAAGATTTAAAAATTTATTTGGAGCCTTGTAATATAATATTTTAGTTTGGGTTAAAATTTTAAAATATTTGGAGAATTTCAGAAATTTAATGAAAAATCATAATTTAACTAGTTTTATATTATTAAACGTAATTTTCAATCTAATCATTAGATTAAGATGAAATTTTATAAGGGATCTTAAAATATATTAAATAAAATCTAGTTAAAATTTTAGGATGAACGGAACTTGGTAGTGCTAATAAAAAAAACCTGTCAAATAAAAGCAAAATAACTCATTAAAGATAAAATGATTATTTTCTATTAAAAAATAAAATAAATCATCTTTTTCTTTCTTTTATATGTTACTAACTAGGTAGAAGTAGAATAGAAAAAGAAAAAAAGAAAAGGCAAGATAAAAGTAAGGTGAAAATATAAAAAAAATTCAAAAAAAATAATTTTATAAACTTATAAAGTCTGACTTATAAAATACTAATCTAAAAAAAAATCAAGTGAGGAAAAGAGAAATTGAAAAAGGAAAAAAAATTAATTACTTTATTAATTAGTATTTTATCATAGTTGAGTGATTATTACGATATCAATTCAGATTTGATTATAAATTAATTATATTCTATAAAAAGAATATAATTTCAATAGTAAATTTATTTTTATTTTTAACTTTAATTTAATATACTTTTAAATTTATTTTTTAATATTTTAAGTTATGTATTTGAATTAAAACTTTATTGTTAACTTTAAAAATTTATATATATTAATTAATAATTATTTTTTTAAAATTATATATTTATTTAATAATTCAGAATAAAAAAAAACTCCTAACTCCACCCTTGCCTCTATATATTCTGACGAGAACAAGGGCTGTCTTCTCTTCGCTTGAAGAGGAGTGTGAGAGTGTGAGTGTGAGTGTGAGTGTGAGTGTGAGTGTTTTCAAAAGTAGTTTGACATAACAAGACAAACATAATTCATCAAAATAACTGATCAATCTCAGATGGGCCGGATATTACAGACAAGAGAACTTTCGAAAGATTGAAATTAAAACTTTCAAATGCATAAAACATGAATACTTCTTCTGACGTAAATGGTTTTCATTTCAAAATAACACAGCAACACAACTTGCATATATAGATACACTACTAAGCACTAGCAGTCTATACTTTCAAGCACACCAGTTTTCTTGCTTCTGATCCATAGTGTTCGATTTTCAAGGTTTGCCACAGTCACGCCTCTTACTAAGGCCCACAACGTTTTTGTCCTGGCTTTCCATGGACATGCAATATCGCCTAAAACTTTGACATTCATCACTGCTGTATATCTCGCAGGTGTATACAGCAGCGGAATTCCAATTACTACCACCGCGATAAAGCAGTGATGAACATCAAAGTTATGCAATATCTATATATATATATATATATATATATATATATATATTTGTGTGCGCCCGTGTAATTCTTGCTGGTGTAATTGGAATTTTTTAGAAACTTGTTCATCCACGATAAACTGATAAACACCTAAGAATTTTTTAGAAATTAGCCGATCATTTAACAGTCAGGTAAACAATAACGGTTATAAATTAACAATTAGTTTTTGCTATAAATATATAAATACATACATATATATATATATAACTTGTTTAATTATAAAATCCGCAAAGATAATCCAAACCTATGCGTTATATAAGCTATTATAAATATAAAAACACATTAAAATCATCATTTCTTTATTATACTTTAATTGTATCTAATTATAAAATTTGTAATAAAATTTTAACTTCTATGTTATATAAGTTATTATAAATGTAAAAACACATTAAAATTATCATTCATTGATTCTACTATAATTGGTGTTATTAAAACCTTTGTATTCTAGTACAAAAATATTTAATTTTATTCTCATTGTATTTAAACATCTTCAAATTTGTTAAATATTATCTTATGAGATATAAAAATATTGAAATTGTTAACTGTATTATTCACGAGAGTTAATCATGATTTTTGTATACCTTTAAAAGTTGGGTGAAAAAATCTTAGAATCGGCGAGGTGTTTCCACTAATGAATAATCTTGAAAACGACATATGTTCAAGTTAAAGAATAATCTCTAAGAAGGAAATCTTCAAGTGTAGTAAATAGCTTGGTGTCGATTCATCGTATGGTTTCCATGGAAACAGATTATTAGATAGTGGATTTTTTTTATATTGATAATGTTATAAAAAATAAATTGAAAAATAATTTTTATTGTTTGTTTATATTATAAAAATAAGTTAAAAAATAACGTATTAATATTGTAATTTATTTTTTCAAGTTTATTAAAAAAATAAATACCGATAGATAAAAAAATTAAAAAAATGATGAAATTAAAAAAAAAATATTTTATAATTATTTAAAATAAAACAAATGGTAATCAAAATAACAGAAACCAAATCTAATATATTAAAAAATTTAATTAAAAAAAAATAACAATCAAAAAAATAAAAATAAAAGTTGATATAAAAATTAATTAAATCAAATTTTTAAGAAATGAAATTAAAAAAAAACATTCAAAATAAAATATATAACAATTAAAAAATTAAATATCAAATTTAATATAATTAACAAATAACATTATATTTTTAAATTCTTTTCAACATCTAAAAACCATACTATTCCATTCAAAATAAAAAATTAAACAAAATCATTTTGTTTTTATTACAGAATACTTTTTATTAATCACCTTTTTAATCACTAAATAAACAATAAAAAGTTCCGAAGGTAGCCTAATTAAGAAACTATATTACATACAAATTGCAGGCCAAAGAAAGTCAACAAAATCATGCCACCGAATTTGTGACGAAGATTGTCAGCAATGACATGCCACAAAAGTTTTATCCGGAAAAACATGCCACAAAAGTCGATGATAATGGTTCCGGGATGTACATGAAAGTCATACTACTAGCTGTAAAGAAGATCTATAAAGATTTCTTTTGACTAAATTAATTTAGCATTATTGTAGAATATTAACTTTGATTTAATAATAACTTTGATTAATTTAATAATAAACCACCTTTGCATTATTCAACACAAGCCACCTTCGAAAAGTATGGTCGCCATTCTATTTACACGTGTATGGGTGAAAATAATAACGAACTCTATTTTTTGAGGTTTTTAATTAATAAAAATATATATTTTATGTATAAGGTAAAGATTACAGTGTCCAATTATATATATGTGAAGAATATGGTAAGATCTCAGGATTTTTTATTATTATTATTAATATGGATATATGGAATAGCTTGCACGTATTACAATTAATTCTACACATCATGATTAATTTTATATGTCTGAAGTTAACAATCATGTAAATTTCTAGTAATTATTATATGAATAACCAAGAATTAATCTCATAAATCCTAAAATTAACGACCATATAAATTTTTAGTGGTTATCATATGAGCAACCAAAAATTCAAATATAAAATCATAAGATTATCTTCTCAAGATTCTTATATTTACTCATGGAATTTGGAACACAAGATTGCCTTCACAGGCTAGAGGTTCTGAGATGATGATATATATGTTATGCATACTGAAGACAATTTGTATTCATTGTGGCAATGGAGGGCGAAGAATAAATCATTTGTTTTTTTGAAAAGTTGTTTGAGGAGGATTGGCAGCCGGATGGTTGCCTTTTGTTTTCATCAATTCAAGATTCAGAAAGGTTGGTTGAGCTTATTTTAGAGTTGGTGTTGTCGAATTTTAAAGAATATATAAATTATAACTTAAATTTTATTTAAAATAATTTTTTAATATTATATAAAAATTTATTAATCAAATGATTATACATAATTTTACGAGTTTGAATTTTATCTAGATATTGGATTCAAAAAGGCATTTACCTACTATGATCTTTAAAATCTTGGATAGCATCAATTCATGGAAATTGGAAAGAAAACAATCATAATTGTAAAAGCATAATCATGGAGGATGATGAAACAAAGCAAGTTTCCTGCTTCATAATCATGGAGGAGGATGACGCAAAGCAAGTTTCCTGCTTGGATTAACGAGAATGTTCAATATAGGCTATTTTTTTGTTTCATTATTTTCCTGCAGTGTTTTGAGGAACACTCCCGACAAACAGTTTAGATTTGCGTCGGTGACATATTAGGATGGCAAGCCTCTTATTTTTATGTTTTAAAAAGCACATTTAAATTCAAACTAATATTTTTTCATATTATTTTGATATAATAATATCAAAAATATTTTTTAAAAATTAAAAAATATTATCTAAATATATTTCCAAACACCCATTTAATTACAATCCCTTAAAACTTCAAATAAAAAAAAAAGGGGGGGGGCATGCACAACACATATGAACACCAGAGAAGATAGCTAGTTAAGCACTTTATTTATTATGCATTAACTTCATTACGTTACTACAATTTAAAACCCGACAGAAATTAAAACCTCATAATACCATTATATATATATGGTTGCTGACATGTTATGAGAACTCCATAGTTTATTTTTCTTACACAAAGTGTTCTCATGTCAGATTACCACGTTAATAAAGATACTACTAGCTGTCGGTCGACACTTTACTGGCTTCTAATCCGCAGTGTTCCATTCTCAAGGGATTTCACAGTTCCACTTGTAAGCATTAATGTGACCCCGGAGGTGGCTTCTTTCCAGGTGGTGGCTTGACCGGGCCACGTGGCGGCTTCATCGGACCACGTGGCGGCTTCATTGGGCCACGTGGAGGCTTCATCGGGCCATGTTGTTGCAGGGAAGCGTCAAGTGTGCTGTATGGATCTGCAAGGTTTACTTACAGGTGTTAACGTGCTATGAAAATACTGTTAACAGAGGAGAAAGCAAAAGGATGGAGGACCAGCTCATAGATCAAAGCAGGTCTAGATGCAGCGTTAGACATTAACATACACTCACATATGGACTGTTATCTTAACATATATATATTCGAATAAATATGAACTAGCTAGGTAAATGCTTGTCTTAAATCATAAGATTAGTGGAGACGAAAGCAGATAGAAAAGGTAGGTTACCTTTATGGGATAATTCTAGGGCAGTGCTAGTGGAAAAGGGAGAGAAGGCAACGGTAGCCAACAGAATGCATATGATAAGAAAGGCCTTCATCTTGGAAATATTACTTTGTGTTTAGAATGGTTATTGCCTCTTCTCCGCACTCTTATTTATAGCCATCACCGCAAGAAATATCTAGGTGCTACTATTATATATTTTAATATATTAAGAAAAAAGTTATGTGAAAATTAATTTGATAAATCTTGTGACACATGTCTCGAGTCGCGGCAATTATCGTCTTGGATCGGACCATAAAGAATGATGCGAGTGAAAAGAATAAAAAAATTATTCCTTATCAATAAAAAAATTGTTAATTATTATTTTGGTTACTTAAAATCATAACTAGTTTCAAAATCTATATAAAGTGATTGATTGTATAAGAAGAAGGTATTAACACCTCTAGTATGCCTTACTTGAGATAAACTATATTATTTATCTATCTGATATAAAATAAAAAAAATATTATGTTTCATAACCATTTATGTGTCTAAGGTATAAAAAAAGTTATCTTTAATAAGAAAATATTTATCTTATTAGATTAAAAACAAAACCTTTCTAATGTCAACATAAAAAAATAAAAAAAAATTATTTAATATGGAATATGTCTTATTTATAAGTTCATAATATTGTATATTAAAAGAAACAAAAAAATTATTTTTAATTTTAATATCAGGAATATGTCATTTGTATAAGTTCATAATCTCACATATTAACATAAACCAAATAATTTTTTTTTTGATATTTTTAAAATGTATATCAAAATTCTTTGAAATTTTACAAACTTATTGTAAAATCCATACAATATTATAAAAAAAAACATGTCAAAGTATTTTAGATTTTTTTAAAAATAAAAGTTTAAATAACCTTAGAATTTTTAACCATATTCAAGAAAAAAATATCTTATTTTATTATTTTTTAGGCTTTGTTTGACAAAAACTCAATTTTCTATGTAATAAAACTACCAAATATAGCTTAATGGATGTTTGCCAAATACACCCTAAAATCCAAAAACTCTTTAACAAAAATTCATACACACTAAAACCCAAAAACTCTTTAACAAAAGTTATGGCAAACTAAATAGGGTATTAAAACCTTTGACATAATTTTTTTTACTTAACTCGATCAAGTTGACTCGATTAGATTGACTTGAGATTTTTGGTTTAACCATAAATCGAGCTAGAAATCCTGGTTTGACTCGAAAACAATCCAAAAACAAAACCAAAGCCAAAAAATAAATAGAACACCCAAAAACATTAAAAAAAAAATCAAAAGAACTTGAGCAAAACGAATCAAACACCAAAAAAAAATAACACTAAGAACTATCAAGAAAATTGAACAAACCCAGCAACATGAAATCCAAAACAAACCAAATTTGATCAAAACAAAGACATATACATGTTGGAAATCATGCAAGGATCAATAATCTGTCATCTATTTACTTAAATTATCACTTAAACATAACAATTTTATCAAAATAGATTTCGGATCTAAACCAAAACTCTAGAATTGAAAACCGTTAAAATCATGTTATTGATACAAATAAACACTAAATTAATGGTCAATCACATAAAAAAAATTATATGCAAAGAAATAGACCAAAATTGGTCCAGACCTATGGGTTAAGGCAACATTTTTCTCAAGAACACAAAGAACATTACCTAAAACAATTACTAGTCAAGCCAAGTATTTTTTGTTTTTATAACATGCTCTTTTTATCTCAAGAAGTCAAAATAAAATACATAAATATATATGTTTGAACCAAAAAAATATAAAAATATCAAAATCAAGCATGAGATACCAAATCCAAAAAATTATCAACTTAAAACAACATATATGTTCATACAACATGAATTCAAAATTAATTTTCTGAACTCATTTGGTACATAAATAAACTTAACAAACTTAAAATAAACATTATTGTTTTAACATATATAGCTTAAGTTAAATAAAACTAAAATGAAATTGTATATGAAAAAAAAACTTAAATAATAACTTTAATGTATCAAAAATATTTAAAAAAAAAACACTTCAAAATACCTTCTTTAAATAAAATCACAGCACCAGAGAGATGAATGCACTATTATTTATTAAACATTTCAAACCTCTTTTATATGCTTACAAACATAAATCTAAAACCAAATAAATAAATAAAACAACAAAAGCAACCCACAAAGGATATACTTTTATATCAATTATGTATACCTAGAACAACTACTTTCTCTTAACTTTTCTTTGGAAAATGTTGCCTTTCACAGACTTGTGAAGCTAAAAAAAACTTTTTTTTAGACTTTTAAACCTCTAAACTTAAGTTTTTTATTGATATTTTTTCTTTCTTTTCTTATCTTTTTGTTTTCTTCCCCTTCTTTTCAGCCTTTTTTGATCTTGAGAAAGGTACTTCTAGGATTTTGAGAGGTCTTGAATACATTTCTGACCTTTTAATCTTGAGGAAAATTATGTAAATCCTTGATAAGAACTCATTAAGAAACCTTTATGTGTGAACACACAAAAATCAAATCAGTTTTTAAATTAGGTTGCATTTTCAAGGTTGACTAAATTGTATATTTTTTAGGTCTCGTCGAAGCAATTATGATATCTTATCTTCTGAAATCACTTGAAGTTAGTAAAGGAGGTACACACCTTTCATTTAGATCTAATTTTGCTCAATTTATAAGCTAGTAACTTTACATTCATTCGTTTAAAGTTGTCGATTCGATCAAACAAAATTGTCAAAATAGATATGCAAATTGATGAACGATGTATCATTCACTTTCTCTTCATTAAATATGAACGATAGTCATTTAGAGTTCTTAATTTAGGATTTGATAAATTTCAATTGAGTCCTTGTATTTCCAATTGGTTTTATTTATATCCATAATTGCCTTCAAACTTTTATTTTAATGCAATTTCATCTTTTTCAAACTCAATTGCCAGCCCTAAGGTTGACCGTTATTTTCATTTTAATCCTTGGTTCTCAATTTGTGCATTTCAACCCTCAATTGACCAACAAACTTCTAATTTCTTCAATTCAACCTTAATTTGATCAATTCCAGCCCTTACATTCACATATCTTTTTCAATTTAGTCATTGATTTTGGATTTCTTCAATCAAGTTCTTAATTGTTAGTCAAACTTTGTTATTTATGCAATTAAACCCCTAATCTAATCAAATTAACTCCAAAAAATTGCAATTCAACCCATAGACTTTAATTTCTTCCAATGAAAGCCTAAATTGACTTTAAAAATTAAATATTTTTCTTACAATTAAGCCTTTAATAAATTCAATTAAAGCTTGAAAAAATTCAATTGAGTCCTTAAAGATTTAATTTTAAATTGTCCTTCTTAAATTGAATTTTCTTTTCCAATAGAGACTTCATCAATTGAAAATACCCTTCCAAATTTTTCAATCTTATATATTTTGATCTTCCTCAACCATCAATTTCTTAGGTGTTCTAGTATGTACATGTATATGTATATGTCTATATATATGAACTATTCATCTTAACATATGTTCATATAAATATGAACCACATATATGCATATTTTAAATCATACTATAAATGAGGAGAAAATAAGATTATTATTATTGTTATTTTGCTTTATTCCATCGTATATCACCTCAAAAAAATTGGTCCTAACACATTTTGCAAAGGCTTTATATATGATTATAGGAAAATTACATGTCAAAAACAAGAATTTTTTGTATCTTTGTTTTTTTGTTAATATCTGGAATACACCTTACATATAAGTTCATAATTCATGGTATTAAAATAAATAAATTATTTTTTTTGGTATTTTTAAAATATAGTGCCGCACATGTGCAACGTCATAGTGATCATTCTCTTGGATTGCGATATCTATCTTTTAAAGAAAAGAACAAGAACTTCTTGTTTCTTATCAATAAAAAAGAAATAAAGTTGTCATCTGGTATTTTGATCATTAAGAACCTTAATTGATCTAAGAGTCTAGATAATAGAATTGTTTATATATAAGGAGGACATATCACTCGTAGTACACTTTATCTAAACTAAGATGTATTGTTTGTTTGTTTGTTTGATATAAATTACGATATTGTTGTGTTTTCTAATTGTTAGTCTGTCTAAAATTTAAGAAAATTTTTTTTCGATAAGGAGGTCTTTATATTATCAAGTTAAAACCTAATTACTCTAGAGTCAAAATATATTTTTTTTGTATTTTTTTAAATATTGAGATTACATTTTAAATATAAGTTTATAATTCTTGATAGTATAACAAACAAAATACTTTTTTAGTATTTTTAAAATGTAGGTCAAGTTCTGATGGATTTGATAAATTGGTTATTGAATTTAAAAATACATGTAAAATAAAGATTATTTTTTATAATTTTTTAATATGCTAATTTAATTTAATTTTGAGAATGCAATAAAAACATTTATAAAATTTCAATGTTTTCGTGAGGATTACAACTACCCAAGAACTGCTTAATGTCTTGATAGACTCAACCAGCTAGCTCTATCTGTACCATTTTCCTTTAACGTTCCTAACAAGCAATAAGGCATGAGAGAGGTGGGTTTCCTGGGGATGAAGGCAATCGAAATAGCTAATTAATGAAATTCAATATTCAAGGGTTCTAATTAAAGATGCCATCATGTAAAAGCAATTATTATTTTCATGAGAACATCCAAGAAACCCTCTTCTATTTCATTCTCACTGGTCGTCGTCGTGATTTTGCTGGCCATGCGTTCATTTATCATGGTTTCAAGCAGATATCATATCTCTGGATGCTGCCCGGCGAATCCAGACCTTGCCCGGCCGAGCGAGCGAAACAATTTAACGGCTTGCATAGGCGGACCTTGAACCTGAAAACCGCATCAACTAGGCGGCCATTTCCTTGGCCGCGCAAAATATTTCAGGTTTCACTGCCTTACGATCAACCTTGACCACCTTTGTTTGGAATCAAATGAGGTGCCCAATTGAATTTGATTTGGAAGCAAATTTGAATTTAATAGATAACTTATGTTTGAAATAAAATTGAATTAATTATTTTATTTTTAATTTAGATATTGTTCTTGTTATAGAAATCATTTATTTTGTTATAAGGATCTTTGTATTAATTTCAAATGGTATAAAAAATAAGTATTTTAAAAAAGATAGATATTTTATATCACTTGTTTATTAAATATTTGTTGAAAAATATTTTAAAAATCTTTTTACTGGAATGTTGAGGGAAAAAATCCAAGACTCTAATGCTGATCTAGTGCCAGAATGATAGTACATCTACAGATCAAATTAGGATTCAAGTTTGTGCAACGGGCCACACAAGATTAAATAAATTGTTTTTAAGAAACCAATAATAAATTACAACCATCGATTATAAATGATACGGAGAGGCCCTCCGAAGAATGAATATACCCAGTGGCTATGTATAGATGTGCAAGAATAAGACATGCACAGCAGAAATGGCCTTTTTTCTGATATGAGAAGCAACTATTGGTGTTCAAACCTTAGAAAGGGCTGATGTGGCTGGCCATCCTTAGCAGAACCTCAGGAACTAGTCGCCTTCTTGGAGGTGCCGTAGCATCCTTGGCTAGAGCTTCCTCATCACCAGCATGTATCACAGCGACGAGATGGCTGAACATTTCATCCTTGCCGCCTCTTAGAGGATCCTGAATGATGTGACCCAATCATTAGGATGAGTTGAATTCTCAGTGTTATAATCGAGTTTCGACAGCCAAGTACATGAGATTATTAGTTGTCAATATGCCTAAACATCATGATGCTAAGCCAATTTAAATGTGATTCAGTTTAATCTAGGTGATTAGAAACAGAATATTAGTGCATCTAATGAAGTGGTAGCAGGATTTGATTGATTAAAAAATGCACAATTTAGCTGAGAGCATTAAACCAATCATAACAACAATAAAACAATGCATTGCCAGCACTTACTTGAAGAAACAAGTCTGTATGAGTTTTTCCATCAAATAAAATTAGCTCAGCTTGTGCTCCTAACCTTTGAAGAGAAGCTGCAAAATCTTTACTGGAAACAGAATAAAAAAAAAAGATAAGTGAACATAACGTAGTGAATTGTCCAAGAAATTTAAATTAATTTTAAATTTCTCACTAGAATATCTAAATCCAAATGGATTATGAGGCAACTTCATCTCTAATTTCATTGTCCTCATAATTTTCAGATTGAGATTGTATGGATATCTGAGACATTAAGGAGGCCTTTGAAGAGAAGCTGCAAAATCTTTACTGCAAACAGAATAAAAAAAAAGATAAGCGAATATAACGTAGTAAATTGTCCAAGAAATTGAAATTAATTTTAAAGTTCTCACTAGAATATCTAAATCCAAATGGATTATGAGGCAACTTCATCTCTAATTTCATTGTCCTCATAATTTTCAGATTGAAATTGTATGGATATCTGAGACATTAAGGAGGCTGATTATTTCTAAATTAAATAACCCCTTTTTTCTCATACAAGGCATTGAATGGAATAACGATATCAAAGATGTCAATTGAACTATGATCCACTTATATATCTTTGTAATATGAAGCACATCATTGATGCTGAAAACAAGATATTCTAACCTGGCAGATGATGGTATTGAATAATCTGCTGTTCCATGAAAGAGAATAATAGGAGGCAGAAGAGAAACAGCATTTCCGATGCTTGGGTCTTCTATTCTAAGTTCAGGAGAAAAAGATTGCAAGGATTCTTCACCTTCCATCATGCTGTAACCACAAGTCAGAAAAAAACCTTATTCAGGAAAAATAACCTCAGGCAATAATTACATACTAGCATAATTCATCGAAAATAGTGATCAGCATCCAGTGAGCTTACAAACAAATGGTACCTTAGAAAAAGAGCACGGTACAGGCCACGGTTGTTGAAATGATCGACTAATTTGCATAAATTGTACCTGTTCAGTGTTTCCAGGTAATCCATGCATGAATTATAGACCATAATGTCATAAACAAACAGATAAGAAAGAGATGCTCAAACAAACAAATTACAGATGTTGAAACCAAAAATCCTCTATATATCATGGAATATACCAATGACTCATGAGTAATTTGAAGTGTAGACAGTGTTTTCTCTAAGACATCGCAATTTATTTTCCAAGTTATTTTGATAAATTGTTTATAAAACAAGATGACCAAAATTCGAAAAGAAAATGATAACATAGCAGAGAACAAAGTACTGCAAAGGAAATTTCGTTGATTGATGTCCTTATGCTGGATTAGTGCCATTTATGTACAGAGCACACACAGATGCTTAATTACTAGTGGAACTGGCAGAGGTAGTGACTCTACTCATTATCATGAGATTGTTGAAATATATACGCAGCCAAAGTAGTTAGGAAAACAGTTTATAGTGCTAAGCTGTTTAAACATAGCCATTGATCCCACAGTTTGGTAATATCATAAGCACATATTTCTCTCTTTTTAACCAACCAGCTCGTTATAAGCAAAACAAACCAGTAAATAGTATGGATCTTCTGAAAGAAACAGAAATCACATTGGTGGCTCTTACTCTCAATAAATCATTCCACTTGTAAACGGTAAATAATGCTTTCCTTGATTTTAGTGAACTTCCACAAGATTCATGAAATAGTAACAGATGAACGCTTACCCTCCAGATAAACCAAAATATGCCTTTATCTGGGAGACACTCCAGGAGATCCCCTCCTCTCCCTTAGCTTCTCTTATTGCTTGCTCCAAGAGGGCACAAGCAGAAATGTGCGCACCAGCAGATTGTCCCATTAGATAGATCCTACACAATAATAAGCAAGATGAAATCAGGGAAATAGTTTTAAGATAAGAAGCAACATGGAAGAACAAAGAAAAAATTATCCAGATAAGAAGCAACATGGAAGAACGAAGAAAAAATTATCCTATCACCTGTTAGGGTCACCTCCAAATTCAGAGATGTTGTTACAAATAAACGATATCCCCTGAGATGCATCTGCAACCATATCACCAATGGTTCCCTGGGGAAAATTTCTGCAAAAGCATGTCAAACAAGTATGGTTGATGGAGGTAGACAATAAGTGGGCAATATGCAAGCAAGAAAATGTAAGTTCAGGATGGGTAATATTGCCAAAATAGAAAAGGCTCACGTTCTTCAAGCTATCATAAGTAAATATGTCCCTTGAAAATTTAAATGTGTTCTCCCTCCCACGATAATGGATTTACATGATTAAAAAACAAGAACTACAATATGGTTCTGCATAAATTGAAACCAAATACCTGTAATCAATACATGCCACTATGATGTCTCTTTCAGCCAATTGTTGTCCTAGTAGACATCCCCATGCTTTATACCTAGATCAGTATGAACACACAGCAATTTAATTTAAGACACAATAAATGGCCTCATATCAAGCAAGAAAATTCATGACCATGTCATATTCTTGGGTCTTAAGTCCTGCATGCTTGAGGTTGTTTTGTATCAGGTAGCATACTCCAAATGAAAAAAAGATTCATGTATGGTATTAACAAATTGTGCCTTGGGCAGCTTACAAATGAATAAAGTAAAATCATCACAAAATCCAAGATGAAAAATGGAGAAATTCAAATATGCAAATTCATCATGAACTCGTAAGGAAAGTCAGCCAGCTACTTAAGATGGCTCACCCAATAATCCAGGCACCACCTGTGACAAATGCCACAACTGGCTTTGGTCCATCTAATGTTTTTGGTAAATAGAGATCCAACCTGTAAAATCACCAATGCATTAGCAAAATATAGCTTGGAGTCTCTTATGTATGGCACACACAAGTTTAAAGGTTATGAAAAAAAAGATAAAAACAGATTCAAATACCTGTTTCTTGGTTGATCACCATAAACAATACTCCGCCGAACCTGACTTGAGAAGAAATAATAATATGCAACTGCAGAGATCAAAGGCAAGTTATTTTTCATCAATCTAATCACTTCACAGAATCTAAAAAAAATATTTCCCACAACTTCCTGAGAAGCACAACATTCAAGATTTCCCTGCCCATCTAATCATGATCTCCAACTTATAGTCAGATATATAGTTGGACATATCATTGAAAGAAATGTAAAGGTTACTTGATAGAGGCACTGGAACTTAAGAAATTAATCTTTGAAGTGATCAACAAGGGAAAAGAAAAAAAAACAAATAACAATGTGCAGAGTATGATCAATGCACACAATTGTACCGAGATATTTACAATTGGTAGTTTAATGATCGGGTTTCCAAGTGAAAAAAGGTAGAAAATACATCTAGATATGAAAAGCTCGGCAGGTTCTATTTAAAGTTCATGAAACTTGACCAGTTTAATTCATCTGAAATAAGACCGCAGAAAACAGAATCTTTTTCCATAAAGAATTATCACTTCTCTAAATTTGCTTACATATAGGGAGATTAATTTTCAATAACAGAATCTTTTTCCATAAAGAATTATCAGTTCTCTAAATTTGCTTACATTACATATAGGGAGATTAATTTCAAAAGCTGAAACAAAAAAGGCTGATTAACAACCACAAGCTTATAATCATTAGCTAATGCTCATGTAACACAAATGCACACCTTGAAGAAAGCCAGGCATAAGTAAAGCAGCATAAAAACCAAGTGCTGCTAATCTTGTGATCCACCGATAGCCTACCCTGAATGAAAACAAATGATTAAAACATGACATAATGCAAATGAAAATAAGCAACTATAAAATAAATAAATAAATCTTCTTTATTCCCTATCTCCTCTTCTTGAAATACTAACAACGTTAACCAAAGCAATCATGACCAAGATAAGATCCAGCACATGCGACAACAAAAATCTGTCCAAGCAAGATAACCAGAGGGAGGCAGAAAAGGTGGCTATAGAAACAAAAAAATCATCAGATTCCCATGCCCTAGTTTTCCAAGATTTCATGTTTCTCACTCAAAATAAACACACGCTAGCTATCCACAGCAGTTGTTAGAAAGAAATCACCACCCTTTCATACATCACCATGAGCCTCCACCATAAATAACACAAATAGAGCTCTCCAAATTGATCTCAACACAAATTACCATAAAATGATCATGCCATAAATGCATATATAAGCAAGCAAGAAAAAAAATAATTTTTTTCTTTATTTCTGTTTAAATGAACATCAGGAAAAAAAAAAATCCTTTCCCTTCTAATATGGATCTTTCCCTTTTTTATATCATCAAACAACGAGAATAAACCTTCAATAAGAATACTCTAATTTACATAGATAAATACAAATTCAAGCAAAATATTCCTATACAGTAACAAATACACGTAAAGATAAATGCATACATAAGCAAGCAAGAAAAAAACTGCTAGTACTGCTAAATGATGCTCAAAGAGACGATATGTTACCCGAGGTATCGGAGAAGAGTGATGGTGAGGCGAGTGATCATGTAAGTCTCAGCGGCAGCGTGACCGATATCTCGACTATAAGATCGCCGCATATCCGGCTTATCGGGCACTCGTCGCCGCGGCATTTGTTTAGAACTACCGCTACTACTGGAATACCGAGAAAGAAGCGGTTTAGCGTCCGTTTGATCGTTGCCGCTCAGTTTAGATTCAGTTCCGAATGAACGATTGCGATTTGGTGCCGGATCTGATGACGGCATCGTGGCGGTTAGATTTCGATGATGGTGACGAAGTGTGTTGTTGGTGGAGTGACAACGTTTGAGCTTGAGGCAGCGGGTAAACGAAATGACTGAAAATAGATGGGCAGACGTCATTTCTCCAATTTTAAAAAAGGAATAATGGACTGTGGAGCTTGACAAAACTCCATTAGCCGCAACCCTGCGGTTACTCTTCCCAGGAAGAGGCCCCCCTTGAATGCTCTCTTTTGGAACATCAAGTGATTTTTTTCCATATAATAATCTTATTTCTTAAATACACACACAAGGAACATCAAGTGATTTTTTTCCATATAATTATCTTATTTCTTAAATACACACACACACACACACACACAATAATCAAACACAACCTGAATATATTATCGTATTATAATAATCTTATCTATACGTAATTTACTTAAATAGCAATTCTATCTTAATTGTCATATTCAATAATATTGAAACTCGGTGTCGTCTATTTTGGGTTGAGAAAAAAAAACACTCCATCGTTTCACATGTTTTGATTCGCTATACAAATCAACTCACTAATATAATATAATCAATCCATGCAGAATGGGCATCCTATGTGCTTTGGTCAACGGTCAAGATCAAAATTATGAAGAAACACGGTATAAATCGGTGCATGTGTTGCCTGTCGGATAGAAGAAATCATGCGCCAAGGGGTTTCTTCCGCCATGACTGATAGTGACTTGCGCACGGAACGCTCTTGCAAGCAAACTTTACTCTTCCTTCTTGAGAACAGATCATGTAAGGCAATTCCTGCACGTAATTAAGCAGACCTGGCGATCTTCATTTTGAACTGGAATAGATAGCTGGCAGACGCTATCTTCGGGTAAGACTAAATTATTTTTAAGATAAGAAATAAGTCTAGGTTATGCAAAATTCTTTCATGAACTACCTGTTTGACCAGGATTTCAAATTAAAATTAAAATTGTAAAGGAGTTTTTGTAATATGATTTAGAGATCAAAAATCAACTTAAATTGAATAATTAGTTAAAAAAAATTGAAGATGGCCTTTATTTATTTGCATATATTTAGATAGTGAGATATTGGATTGATTCTTATCAATTGATTTAATTTGTTAAATTTATAATATAAATTATTAATTTTATTAGGTTTAATAATTTTTTCTGAAATTTTTTTATTTAATTATATAATGTAAAAATAAATACTTGTAAAATCAAATATTTATCCAATAATTAGGAAATTTGTTTTAAATTATTATAATCTTATAGATAAAAATCAAAATAAACTATAAAGTTTAATTCTCAATTAATCTAATATTAGATGAAAATATTAAAAAAATCAAGAAATTAATCTAATTTAGTCTATTAGATTTGGGTCATAAATTTCATCAGATTTAATGACTTTAGTTAACTCTTCAAACTTATAACCTGAAGTCATGATTTAATTTGGATTAATATTTTTTTATTTTATTAACTTATCTTTTATTTAATAGCACAATATAAAAAATAAATACTTATAAAACTAAAAATTAACTCATTGTAGAGACGCTTTGTAAATTGCAAATATTTTGTTCAAAACAAAGATTTCTCGTGATTTTAAAAGCAAATTTAAAAAAAAAAACACTAAAACAACTCTTTGTATTTTATATATAATTGAAGATTATAAAATAAAGGATAAATGTGATAGAATTACATCAAAATTGTATTAAAAATCTCATAAAAAATATAATTTTTATGTTCATTGGATATCCAAAAGTTTTATTTTTTTTCGTATTAGGCATATAACAATGAAAAAAATATTAACATTTTCATGAAAACCTATAATATTATTTGATAAAAGTAAAAAAAATTAAATTAAAATCGAAATATAATATTAATAAATTAAAGTACATTTAAATCTAAATCGAAAAAGAAATAAAATAAAAAATAAAAAGGACAGGGCAAAGTGTGTGGCCCAACAGACAAAGAGCCAAGCGCACGTGGTCTTATGAGTGCAGGCCATGCTGCTGGTCCTCTATTTTCTTTTTAAGGGGCGATAACATGTCCTTTGTCATTCTTTATTTATTTTTATTTTTTGAAAAAAGAAAACACATATAGATGACGCGTCAACGGCTAGTCCGAATTCTGGCCGCCTGCAGGCGGCTAGAAAATTAAGCTTGGATATTTTAGTTTAAAGTATATTTAACCTATTTTTGATTTAAAATCATTAAATAAATATTCTTAGTATATCAATAAATCAATCTTTTAAATCAAAATGCCTTTAAATTGATTAAAAAATAAAAAATCAAACAAAAAACAATTATCTTTCTTCTTTTAATTACTTTTTTCAAGTAATTTAAAAGTTTAAAATTACATCAATAAAACCTTTCTTATCCAATAAAACCTTTTAAAATCAAGATTGATTTTTTTCATTGTTGAAAAATGATCAATCACGACTTCTTTAATGTTATTTGATGTTATTTGGTAATTTTTTTCTATCAAATTTAAAATTAAAATATTAAAAAAATAAATTTTTGAATTGAAATTAAAGTTTAAAAGAACAGTTTTTTTTGTACAAATTTAAGATTAGTCGTGAAATTTCTCATTGTTTTTTTCTTTGGTTTTTTTAAAAAAATTCTCTTTCTAGAATAAATTTCAATAAACTAATCATCAACTTGGTTATAAAAAATGTAATTGAAAATAAATAAATAAAAATTTCACGATAAGATTTGAGATTAAAAAAAAACGTATAATTATTATGGATCGTTACACTCAAAATTTAGATACTGTAACAGTAATTAGGATTGTAATTGTAATATGAATGCTGTCGTACAGTAGGTTATTTTATTTTATTTTTATTTTAAAGGTTCAAACCTCATGATGGAGAAATAAATGGCGTTATTCTTGATGAAATAATATGATGCTCGTTGAAAAATATGAATAAAATGAGTACAATCATACCGCTTGTATTTATTTATTGTTTTATTGTTATAGACTACCAATAGATTGAGGGTGCAGGGGCATTGCCCTGGTGATATATAATAAAGGAATATTAAAAAAATTATTAATATTTCTTTGACGGATATTACTCCTTAAGCATCTTGATTTTCTTAGATGGTTTAAGATTTTATTATATAATCTTATTTTGATGTAATAAAAATAAAAACTTATTATTTTTATAAATATAGATATATTGATAAACCACGTTGATTTTATGTTTTTTTAATTTTTTTTGTTGAAATATCAATAATTATTATAGATTTTTCACGTCAGATGTTAAATAGACCAGTACTAAGGGAATATTTGTTTTAACTTTTGTGATTAAGATTGTGGTTATCAGATGTTAAATAGACCAGTACTAAGGGAGTATTTGTTTTAACTTTTGTGGTTAAGGTTGTGATTAGGTACAACTCATTTATGCACAAAACTCAACCACAAAAGCTAATATTTTCTGTTTTTTTTAATTTTTTTAGTTGGTCTCACACCCAAACGACAATTTCTACCTCTAACATGAACACACACTAAGAAATATGATCGTTGAAAAGTTAAAGTCGGAGCAAAACTCAACCACAAAAGCTAATATTTTTCTATTTTTTTTAACTTTTTTAGTTGTTCCCACACCCAAACCATAATTTCTACCTCTAACACGAACACACACTAAGAAATATGATTGTTGGAAAGTTAAAGTCGGAAATATTCTTGTCGTTTATGGCTATATTGACAAACCATCACCTGCCTAGAAGTACCTAGAAGTATGTTTTTTTGAAGGCACTTATTACTTGGGTGTGTTCCTTTATAAATAAAATTTTATTTTTTATATTTTTAGATTATTTTTATGTATTAATCTTGAAAATAATTTTTTTAAAAAAAATATAATATTTTAATATATATTTTTTAATAATTTAAACCTGACCACCACAATCTCAAACAAATCTTTATTTATTTCATGAAAGAGACTAAATCATGTTTGAAATTGGGTCTAAATACATGTATTTTAAAATTTAATATTTTTTTAATCATTTAAATATATTAATATTAAAAATAAATTTTAAAAAATAAAATATATTATTTTAATATTAAAAAAACTTTAAAAAACAACCCTCTAGAACACAAGGTGCAATCACTGTATAAGATAGTCATGGACAAACTACCACAAGTAAGGTTGATTTAATTTATAAAAATAGAAACTTAGATTTAATATATAAAAATAAAAACTTATACTAAAAAATAATCCCTGAAAATGATCGATGGAAGCTAAGAAAAACACCATGAAAATAATTGACAGACCTCCAAAATATAACGTTGGAAAGGGGAACCGAGCATAAATTAAAAGTCTATTATGTCATACATCTATGCAAAAATCAAAACAAAGTCATATAATGCACATGGATTCAATATAATTAATTATAAGACAACGCAAATTATGAATAAAATAAATTACATATCATACATCTATGCAAAAATCAAAACAAAGTCAACCTCATGAACAAAAAAAAAAGAAAAGCATATTACTAGCTACTAATATCATTATGGATCTCATATAATGCGCCCGCATAGAGAAATCCATATGTTCACATCAATTCACCCAATCACATGTTACCCGGATCAAGTTTAAACCAAAGTGACCTTATATATTGATATGTATTAAATCTCAAAACATCAAAACTTGAATAATAACCCTAATGTTTTACTCAACTCTAATATTTTGAATAAAAATACTCTATTATATCATGAGATTTTCACGCAAAAACAAAAATCCAACAAAGACACGAAAGCTTAAACATCATGATATCAATTAATGTTGATTAAGTTTTAAGGATAGTTTAAAAATATAATAACAATTGTTTTTTAAAATAATTTTTACTTAAAAATAAATTAGAATAATTTTTTTACTTTTTCAAATTTATTTTTAATATCAACTCATCTAAACAATACAAAAACATTAAAAAACTAATTCAAAGTTTCAAAAAAAAAGGATTTAACAAAAAATATATTACACAGCAACCTCAAACAGAATATTAATCAAGAGAGAGATGTCGATACTGTTTTTGTTTTAATTTTTCTTGGAAGTTGTTAAGGCTGCTACAATATATGTTTGCCTCTTTTAAGAATGCTACTGCTCTATGACCATTTGAATACATTAAAAGTATTTTTGATTGAGGTTGATTTGGTATTTATGTATATTTAGTTAAAACTGTAGTTGAAATTTAAATTGAACAAAAAATAATTTAATATATTTGGTTAATAATACTTTTGAAAATAAGATTATAAAATAATTTTAAAAAATATATATTAATATTGATAGTTTTTAATTTAAATATTATAAAATTTAACTATTGTTATTACATCATAAAATAAATAATATTTTATATAAAATATTTTTTATTGTTTCATTAAAATATATACAATTCCATCATATATAAAATACATTTGATAAATACTGCAGTATTTTTTATTGTTTCATTAAAATATATACGATTCTATCATATATGAAATACATTTATAAGGATTGCAATTTTTTTTATTTCTTAAGCATATAAAACATCAAATAAAATACAATCATCAGCCATATAAAACATCAAATAAAATACAATCATGAGCAAAATTAAAATTACAATCAAATTCTGCAAATATTACATCATAAAATAATCTTTATCTAATTTATATAATATAATTAAATAATATTAAACACTAATTTTTCAAATAAAACATAATTAAAAATAAATAATAATTTTTATTTTACTAAATCAGATCTAATTTAATATATTTTAAATTTTAAACCGAACCGTCTATTCAGAATCAATTTGACTAGAATAGTACAGCTAGCTACATTATATATGCTAATTAATTAGCATACAGCTAGCTAAACAGCGCGTAAAAACCATTGTTTACTATTGAAACAAAAGCACCCCCGGCTACTTCATGAGATATGTGGTTAGGACGTTGAAAGATATCGGACCCATGAATAGTAATATCTATTTTTTTATGTAACCAAATATCTGTTAGCTGTGTTTTGTTTAAAGAGCAGACACAGCCGCGTAAATAAATACACACTAAAGAAGCATGAAGACAATGCAGAGCAAGCAGCTATTTGGAGTTGATGGTCTACATCATTTCAGCAAACTATAATTTAAGGCCAGAGAAATTCAAAAACATTATCCTTTCCCTCGATGCTCTTTAAAAATAGTATAAAATCTAATTCATTAAAATGAAAACTTCTGATCCTGAATCCATACAGGAGAGGGCATGGGAAGAGGACCATTTGTGATCAACAGTCAAGGTTTATCCATCCAGCGACCAAGTTGGCTCGCTGGCCACACATCTAGCTTTGGTCTTTTTCTTCCCAATAACAACTAACATCTCACAAGAGCCTTTCTTCCCTTCTCTCCATTGCTATCTATGGACATTTACCTAAACCACCATCTTTGAACAGCAGAGAGTGGAGTGTTCAAGAATGGGCAGTAACGGTAGATAAGCGGATTGACGATCCTTCCAATCTTAGCCCACACGCTCTGATGGTAACTAGCAGTCACAGGGGCATTATACATGAGCTTCAATAGCTGTCAGAAAAATTTCAAAAACAAGAAAGAAAGGCTTAGTTAGGTCATGTTTCTAAAATATTTTAGAACCCAGGATGAGGTTCTCCCTAGTGAAATAATGTACAGAAAGGAAAACGTCAGTTTACTATCTTAGCTGTAAGCAAGCATAAGTCATCAACTAAACACAACAAAGAAAATTTAAGTGTCCCGTGAAAATCAAAGAACAGATGGAATGTCACCACATTCTAAACACCAATGACATGTTTAGGAGCAGAACCTGATAGTAGCCCTTCCTGAACACAAACTCTCACATGTTTTTGGTGTCATTTTCTTCATTTGATCAGTACACAACGACATAATTGTCCCATCAATTTCTCATAGTAATTTTCAAGCTGGCTCCAAG
Organism: Populus euphratica; assembly: GCF_000495115.2. Taxonomy (NCBI): domain Eukaryota; kingdom Viridiplantae; phylum Streptophyta; class Magnoliopsida; order Malpighiales; family Salicaceae; genus Populus; species Populus euphratica. Next base: position 1,353,796 of record NW_011499856.1, on the reverse strand, counting down.
TTCTTTAGTGGTAATTCAATTTCTCATAGTAATTTGCCTAAGTATATGCGTGAATATTCTCTTTCTTCTAGCCTTCATTTCTTAAAATGCACCACTACAAGGTTCTTATATTAGTACACCACTTTTCAAAAGATCAATTTTTCCATCAAAACTTTGATTCAGTTTAAATGGATGAGCTCTGATTGTTTCCTTGCTTCCCCAACAAGAATGGCGGGACAATAAGCATGTCCTATTTAACCCCCCCAACCACCCCCACCCAAAAAAAAACAAAAAAGAACAAGAAAAAGGAATGGAAAGGAAAAAGGAGAGTTTGTGTACATTTTCAACGATAAAATTCATTATCATTGTCAAAAAACCATCTCAATCCAAAAATTTAAACTATTAGATAAGGTTGCAAAATATGATTTATATTATTTTCTAACACTCCCCTTCAAGTAAAAGCCTTTTGGACTTGAAACTTACATAGATCCACTAATGGCTTGTGCTTAATTTTATCAAATAGAATAGAAGTAATGAGATTCAAGCTCATGAACATGCTCTGATACATTGTTAAAGAATCATCTCAACCCAAAACCTTAAGTTGTTATAAAGAACCCCAAAATATAATTTATATTATTCTCTAAGATTAGAAAGTAATTTACCTGCCAATACATGAATGTTTGTATTATGTTGCGTTGCCACCTGCATACATCAAACCATGATTATAATTCCAAAAAGATAAAGGGTTAGATAAAAAAGAAAGGAATAGGTTTAACTTTAACAACTTATAATTCCAAAAGGATAGAAGGTCGGATCAAAAAGAAAGGACTAGGTTTAACATTAACAACTTACGACAACAAGGAAATAATTAAGAGGAAGCCAAGTCCAATTTCGGAATGAGAGGACAAAATGTTGAGGGTAGTTGTGTTGGACTCCACCCATACACAAAGGTCTTCAAGGTACTTCCTACAGAACCAAATACAAGCTTTCTAAGAATAGAAAAAAGAAGAATTACAAGATGGATGCTACAACTTCATTAGTCAAGAAAAAAATCTAAAAATGAAACAACAGTAACAATAAATCAACTCGAGTCGAATACCAAGGACAAACTATAAAAACATGTGCGAGTCAAACTACTGAAACTAAATATCGCATTAATTTAAGTGAAAATATGTTACTTCTCTACCTGTACAAGGTGGAACGACTGAAATTACACCTCAAGAATTTGGCAACATGCTCCAGTGATCGGCACAAAATTGGAATTAAAGCAACTGCAAAAAAGGTCACCATCAATATTTCACATGACACTGAAACCAAAATAACTGGCCAATTAATGGGATTCAGAATCAGAAAATTATTACTGAGAAAATAGAAAATCAGAATACAAAAATTAGAAGCCAATTAATGCTCACATCTGAGGCAAAGATGTGAAGTGACAAATGTAAGGCAGTAGATGACGTAGATAAAATCTTTGGTCGCAATTATTGACTGCAAGTAAGCTTGAATACCCTGCAAGTTCCATGCTCTGGGTCTCTACAAAAGACAAAACCCTAGTTAATGATGAATAACAGCAACTCTAATAACAGGAAGATAAGACTGCAAAATATGAGTTATAGGACAGGAAGGGGAAAAAAGAAAATGAAGCATATGTATTTTTGGTTACCCCATATAGTGCGTATAAGGAATACAGAGATGAGCATGCAGTGCCCATAAATGACAGCCGAGATGCCCTACTTGAAAGATTTTTAGGAACGAGGGGAATAATTGCAAGCACAGCCACAATGAAAACCTGCAGGCAAGGATGGAAGCATATTAAGAGAAACATGTATTGAGTTGAAAGTACAATAGGGGTAAGAGATAGCCCAAATTACACGGAGGGCTATTCAAGATGTTGATTTCCTATGGTCAAAACTTGAAGGTGAGAGTTTTTAGTTCTCTAACATCATCTAAGTGGTAGTTTATATTGGAAACTTAAAACCTATTCTCAAGACAGAGAAAATAAATAAATAAATAAATAGCTATAGGTTTAAAGAAGAACACCCTATTACCCCCAACCCTTCTCTGGATGGGATACAAGAACCAGAACCAGAACTCCCTTCAGTTCTCTTATCTCATTCTTATTTTCTGCATGGGATTTTTTTTTAAAAAAAAAAAAGCAGAAGAAAAAACCTAACAAATCTTACCACGCCTGATACAGGCTCTGAAATAAGCGAAATTAAAATCAAAACATCCTAAAATGTTCTCTTGAAATTTAATCAGGGACAGCTACATGGAGCCCTTCAGAAGCCAAGAGTGTTTTCTGATTATATCCAATTAGACTAAAAAAGATTCAATTCATCTAAATTAAGTCTATTTAATTTTACAAACCAAGAGAATTGTTGAGTTTCCAGGTTTGTAGGTACAGGATGATGTTTATCAGAGACTCATAAATTGAATGCATTCATATTTTTGGGGTTTTGACCAAACTTCATACGGGCTTCAGTGTTAAGATTAATTGACACTTATAAGATGCATCCGTATAATGCTTTAATCCAAAAACAGGAATAGTTACACAAAGTTTAAGAAAATTCATGGCCCTAACCAAAGAGCAAAGCTTTCAGGACCATGACTGCAATGCCTGAGAAACGCTGATGGAAAACTCTGAAATTTCTATACTTTTCTTAATTCTACCAGGAAACCAACTCAATCTCATTTTTTATTTTATCAACCCTGAAATGCTATGTTCAAAAGGCCTAGGAGGTGGGAAGAGGCAGGAGGGTGGGTGGAGAAGGAAGTAGCTAAGCATGTAAGATGAGGAGCTCTTATAGTCAGAACCAGCTGTTGACCAATCTGACAAACATAAAATTTGAAATTACATCAGATGAGAGCTGCTCCATTATAATGAGTGTCTATCCAAAATTGATGTCCCATCTGGTCAAAACTTTACTATCAATTCAAGGAGTTCAACTACCAACCTAAATAAGAACAGACACATGGAAATCAAAATTGAGGTTTCATCTAAGTTCTATGAGAACTTGGGAATTCAAAGAGAATGATTTGGATATTGGTAAAGTCTAAACAGGTAAAAGAAGAACAGCTTCTGCACAAACAATCAGCTGAATATGTTGAACATCTAGTTTAACATTGCTAACAGGCTAGAGAATTTTGGAAAGTCATGAATGGAGCCGCGAGCTTTACTTGGGTGGTGGAAATGATACAGAAGTGAGAAGAACTCATATTTTTTAATATATCTACAGTAAAAAAAATTGAACTTGCTGAAGGAGATAAAGATCGCATTTCAAGGAGAACAATCATCTCTCACCTCCATTGACTTCTATATAATTAATATTCTAGATAGTCTTGGGTCAATAAAGCAGATTTTATAAACTTTTCTGATCATTTATTTTACATGTAGAGAAAAGGTACAGAATATAGATGAAGTTTTATAAGTTTTTCCCCATTCTTTGTGAAAAAAGTCAGCAGCTTGTAAAAAGGTAAAAAATGACAGTCTATAAACATATTGAATTATGTATCAAACTCGCCAAAGTATTTCCAGAAAAGATTACACATGCAAACATATGAAGGAAAAGAATACCCTACCCAAGCATTGATAGAAAATTGTATGGTTTGTCGATCCCAGCGAACAGGGGTTGGATTTTGACCTGCAGTAGCCGATGGCCCAGAGGTTCTAGTAGTTGACCCTACAGAAGAAAAGGTTTGGTCCAACTACTCAATCATATGAAAGAAGCAACATGACAGAACAATAACAAGAAATTGAACTCAACTTTTATACATATGCAGACAATGGGACCCATGTGACTCTATTTTAATCAATTAAATAACTGGAGCAGAGGACAATGGGACCCATGTGACTCTATTTTAAGGGGTATAAAATGTCTTCATATGTCAGACCTGTATTGCGTGGTCGAGGCTGGTCATTTGAAGGGGCTGGTGATGAAGAAGATGACCCAGATGACTTTGTCGAGTGAGATGAAACATTTGAAGACATTGCCTCCACCACTAGATCAGGGTCCTGCCAATTAAATGTGTACAAAGATTATGAGCACAGCATATAAATATGCAGCACCTCTTAAGAATTACTTCCCCTAGAAAACCAACAATCACGCTAAGTGACGATGCAAGCACAAATGAAAACAGCAAAATGAAAAGGCAAGAAAAAAAAATCATCATTTCGCATGTATATGCGAGTAATTAGTCATACGGACAAATATAAAATGTTAAAAGAAACATTGCAAATGTCATCAAGTGACTAAGCAATACTCTATCCATCGTATCACAAAATCCCATTTGCAGAAACAAGTGCATTATTCAATTGAACCCACATATTATACAATGCTAAAGAATTCAAAACCAAAATTCCAAACAGTGCCAAAAACCCACTGATAATTTCAACCAAGATTCAAACTTTAATTACTTTTTCTGGCTTCTAGACAATTCAAGAATCAAGAAACTAAAACTGTCAATAACAGTATCAAAACTCATAAGTATATTAGAAAAATAAAAAGGAAATCTGGGATTCAATCAAAATACTATATACATGCAAAAGTGATCAGATTGTAAGTAAGATTCTAAATCCCAAAAAACCAAGACCCATTTAAAATTAATCCGGAAAACCCCAAGAATCAAGAACCAAAAGCAAATCAATGTGAGAAAGAAAGAGATATTGTACGGACGATGTAGCGCTGGTAGAATTTGCGCTTGAAGTGATCGATGACATCAGAGCGAGACGACAGGTGAGGAGGGATGAGGATGTTTGACCAGTAATCAGCCCATCTAGGGTCGTTCTCGTAATCAAAAGCAGCCGCTGCTATCCTCTTAAGCTTCTGCGGATCCTCCCTTTCTTCTCCCATTTGTTTTTGCTAGCAGTATCTGATCTCTCTCCGGAGGATGAAAATTTGCGAGGTTGAATACTTTACACTCAACACAAAGGATACAATTGGACACAATTTAGTACAGTGAATGGATTTTTTATTTTATTTTATTTTACAAATGAATGACATTTACATTGACCTAAAGTTCTAATAGTCTATTTGACAGTGTAATTTTAGATTTTTTTTAAATAATTTTTATATTAAAATATATATTAATAATATTTTTTTTAAAAAATATTTTTAATATCAGTTATATCAAACCATTCAAAACATATAAAATATATTAAAAAATAAAAAAAATTAATTTTTTTTTAAAATACTGTTTTTATCACATTTCCAAATATACTTTAAACCTCTTGGTAACACAGTTTTTAAATTAAGTGAGAGGGTAAGAGGGTTAATTTTTTTAAAAAAATTATTAATTTAAAATATTTTAAAAAATAATTAAGTTTCACTAAATTTTTACCTGAGTTTTCAGAATATGAGAGGGATACATATTGGCAAATTTGATAATATTAGGGTTGTATCAACATTCTATATTTAAATTAATAATTGTAATATGAAAAAATATATCAATCTAAATCTATTAAAAAAAAATTGTGTTAATATTGTAAAGTCACACCTATCTGTGAATTATAATTAGCTCAATTACTTACTTGTTTAGTCGAAATAAAATGAATTTATAATAAGTTAGAACATGATGATAATAAGTTTGAATTTTGGGTCATTATGTTTTTTTATTAAAAAATAAATATATAATGAAAGACAGTATATTTAAGAGAATTTTAAGTTTATATATTCACTTCAGAAATAGAAAAGTAAGCTGTTTTTATTTTTTTAGAATAAAAAGAAGTTGATATTTGCAAAAGTTAGGATTGATTTTTATGTGATGGTTCTGAATTTATTGTTTTTTGTTAGTGTAGGACTGATTTTTAAAAACATAATCGGAAAGAGGATTATAATTCAATATTTATAGGTTTAGTTAAATATCAAACCTAAATATATATGGATATGAATGTAATGAATTATTAAACCTATTATTTTTAAACTCAGTTAAGTATTAAACTTAAATAAATATAAATCTAGTAAGTTATTAAATTTATTATTTCCCATTGTTTACGAGTCTATAATCTATAAGACCAAAGCCTATATTTTTTTTAACTTCAGGGAAATCTCAAGTTTCTTGATGAGATTATGAGTTAAAAATATTTTATTTTAATATATTAAACATATTTTTATTTTGATAAATTCAGAAATATTTTATTATGATAAAATAAAAATTTCTTATCCTTATACATAAAAGATTTTATTTTAACAAAATAGATATATTTTACCAGTACATTGACTTTTCCATTCTAAACGAAGAGAGAGACCTCAAAAGAGCTATAAAGATAGGAGAAGATAACTTTGAAGGAGGGAGTTTTTTCTTATTTTTATTTTTCATATAATGATATATCTATCCTAAAAAGCCATTTTTTTTCTAAAAAAAACTGTAACAGATCTTTCTCTCTTAACTAATATTAATTTAATAGTTGAAGAGCCCTAAATATATATAAAATTTTTTTTTTGTAAATAATAAAAATGATCTATCAACCACTCAACAAATAAATAATGAATTAAATTGCTAAAATTATAAGATTAACAATCTTACTACAAATTTTAGCTTAGTCTTCAAGCTCGTGGGATAATATCATATTTCATCATTATATTAGTAAACTTTGAAAAAATTAATCAAATTTATTTATTTTTAGTCCCAAAAGACAGTAAAATAAGAATCTTTAATGTCTTTTATCAATTCTGGATTTTCTGTTAGCTTCCAAGTTTATAATCTTATAATATTATACTAGGTTAAAAAGTTTCACTACACGGGGATTTAGAATGAAAAAAAAAATAAAGCAAAAAATAATTCTATCTATAAAAAGTTGTTTGGTATTATTATTAAATTTGGTTTAACAATTCAATCTTAAATCATTTAGATTCAACTTTTTATCTAATTCAGGATTAACACTAAACCATATAAGAGTTGTCTTAATTTAATTCAATCGATTATAAGAGTCAAAATGTAACCTTTACAACTAGTAAAAAGTATGGTTTTATTTTTTAAAAAAAAATACAAGATATTTTTTTTAATATTGAGATGATGATATATTGGATTGTGGTTTTATTTAAAAAAAAATACAAAATATTTTTTTTTTAATATTAAGATGATGATTTATTGGATTGATTCGAGCTTCACGATTTAATCCATTAAATCCATTATTTAAGTGATGAACTCCACTAAATTTAATAATTAATTTTTTAAAAAAAATATACACTCGAAAAACCAAGCATAAACTAGCACAAATCAAATGTTTATATATTTATTTGAAATTACAATAATCTTATAAAAACAAATCAAAATCAAGCATATATCAAATTATAAAATTTAAAAAAAAAATGAAAGGAAAACTAGGGGGCGCACAACAATTATATTAGTTTACAAGTCCATATTACACTATAGGTCAAGTTAAATTTTTTAACATAATTAAAAAAAATTTAAGCATGCCCTCTAAGTCTTTTGTAGTTATTCTAGTTTACAGGTCCATGTTACGCTCTAGGTTGAATTAAATTTTTTAATATATTTAAAAAAATTTAAGATATAAAAAATTATTTTATATTTTTGTTAAACACAATCTAGCGAATCAACTTTAAAAATCTCTTGATTTGACTTTTTTTATACCAATTTTAAAATTAAATTGTATGAGCAAGTCGACTTGGCCTGTCCAATGGTATCATGGTTGAGCTATAAAAAAAGTTTGATAATGAAATTAACATAAAAAATCTCTCGACTCAAATCTTTACATTTAAAATTCATACGTGATCCAATCAACTTGGTTAGATAAAAAAAAAAACCAAGCTAACCTAGCCGAATAATAAAAAAAAATATAAAAATGTAATTAAAAGAAAAAATAATAAAATTAAAAAAATTATTTTTTTACCCAGCTTTTTACTTAGACTGGGTTTAAAACCAAACCACCTGGAATGTTTACACGATTACCCAATTTAGGGGCAAGGGTATGTGAATCTGGTGCTAATGTTGCACCAAAAAAAAAAAAAAAAACTTCATTCTTTATCATGGTAAGAGCTTGGAGAAAGTTCTATATGGGACATAAATATCTTTGTTCTGATGCTGCCCTGAGAATCTGACAGCTGACTATATTTGTTATTATTGATTTTCCTAAAGCCGAATTGTTTCCTGTCTGTCAATGCCATTGCCATGATAAAAACTTCATTTCTGGGGTGTGAAAAATGTTCTTAAGAGCTGTAAATCAAGCAGGGTGGTAACGGATCAAAATGGACTTGGCTCAGATCAGCTTCCTCGGCTGTTATGCCATCAGCATGAAATGATCTTTACTTGTTACTTTCCCCGTAGTTTAAGATAGGGTGGTTCATCATTCCTGTAAGTGATAATTTAAGCGATCCACCCTGTTTCTTTCCGAAGCAAAGAGTTTTTCCGTGAGGCCCCATTGGAGACCAGACCATTCTTGAGACTTAATGGTGGGTAAAAACTAACAGCAGCCATTAACTTTTATTCTAATTCAATTTCTTGCTCACTTTTCAATTGCTTTGGTAGTCAGCTTCCACCATACGTTGATGAGAAATACAAGAATGGTTGCAGTCTCCTGCACGACTCGAAAGTTAATTAACTTTGATCAACAATCCCCCATCCCACTAATAATGAATTAGTAGTAATGTAGCATAAAAGATGTGTATACAGGGAATGCTGACTTCTGTTTCATTGATTGCAAGAGATTTGAGATGCCTGATGTAACAATCTGGCAAGCTTCGAATTACTTAGATTGCTGTGTATTTCTTCTGATAAGATTCCACTTCTTCCTCCTGACACCAGACCTTGTATATTCAATTCATTTTCAAGTTGAATGGCCTCATCCAATCTCTGTACTACTCTTTCAAAGCATATATATCGTCCACAAGCTCCATTATCCATAGCTTCATAAACATGGACATGTGCTTCTGCCACCTTCCTCACATCTGATAATCCTAGGAGGCCCTGTCGTAGCATGATTGGACCACCTATCCATGAGATCTTATATGTTAAGTTTCAGTTGTAGTGAACAAAATCCAATCATTTCTTTTGGATTCTCTAGATGTTCCATGGTCCAGAATTATTGCCTAGTTGTTATGATCTAAATACAAGTGTGATTTACAGACGAACTTGAAAAACTGGAACTTCTTTTCAGAATATTGGATTCGAACTCAAACTAAGTGGAACAAAAATGGATTAAATGTTGTTATTACCTTTAAGATATGGTATAGAGGTTTCTTTGTGAGCATGGGGGAACGATGTAGCTATGAGAAGGCCAGGACAAACAGTTACGAGTCTCACTTTCAATTCTTTTGACTTTCTCCAAGCAATCTCTTCTGCTCTCACCTTACCCAAAGCAAGCCAAAGCTGTTTTACATATTGAAAGTCCATGGAGAATGAATACTTTACTTTTTAATCAAGTACCAAAACAACGGTTTAAATGGTCAACGTTTTAAATGGTCTTACGAAGAAAATTCCCACAGAAAAGATTTATGCAACAGGTTTGAGTACCTTATTTTCTCTGCAAAATTCTTCACTGCTCCAACAACTCTCATCAACAACCCTGTCCAAATTGGAAGAAGTCCAGATGGAAGCAAGAAGAGAAGAGGTGAAGATACATCTCCTTATGTATGCTGCCCTACTACATGCTTCAATAACATTCCTCGCGCCTTCAGTTTCAAGGAATGCCATTTGTTCCTGCAAATTATAACGCGAACAGCATGCAACTGTAAGACATAATTATTGACTAGCATTTTGAGCCTGGGATTTTTCTAATTTTACTATGTTTGCAAAGCATTTGGAGTTTTAACATTTTTTGCGCCCGCAAAGTTCACAAATCACACCTAAAAACTTCAAATTCCATGCATGATTAACATTAAAGCTTGTTCCTGCACTATGATACTGCAGTAACTTACTGAATAACCTGAGATCCCGTGTGGATCAACAAAGGAAGAGGTGTGAAAAACTGCATGACAACCTCTAAATGCATCACAAAGACTTTCCATGTCTTTCATCTTTGCCACTACAACACTCTCTAGTTTATTCATGTCGTCTTCTTTCATCTGCCCTTTCAAGTCCTCAAAATCCACTGCTAACAGAAAACCAACCATGGTCAACAAATACAGAGTTAGTACTATCTAGTGGAAAACTACAAGCCAGGCTGCTGATCCAACCACAACCTTCTCAGCTCTGACATATAAAGAACTCTTCTACAATCCATTTCCCTACAA
>NW_011499856.1:1337340-1343532 GCF_000495115.2 Populus euphratica | reverse complement strand
AGTTATCGCCCCCCCCTCCCCCCCAAGAAACTGTACATATACTTACGCACCTTGGTTTTGGATAGTGACTCGAACAAGGTAGCCACGAGATAGGAGCTCCTTGACTATATGAGAACCCAAGAACGAGTTCCCATCAGTCACACAGACCAGCTTATTCTCTCTTGCATTCAAGCATGAACTGAATTCCCCCCCAACATAGGGCTTCCCCTCGTCCCAGCAGAAAGCTGGCACAGGTGAAGGTCTTGAGTGAAGCAGCACTTCGTCTTCCATCATTCTCCCTCTGTTTCTGTCTAGATCTCTCTAATGTGCATGGCATTTAAAGGAAGAGGACTGGCAGCTGGCTATAAAAATGCACGGAAGCGGTAGATAGGAACATTAGATGTATGGAACACAAGACCCCACGAGGGTGGTAAGTAGAGTCTTTGGCTCGAAATGAAGACCGATATTTCCGTTATGTCAGAAACCCAGATGCTGTCAGGTCAAGATCCAATGTCGTTCGTGAATTATTATTATTATTATTATTATTATTATTAATTCTCGTAGAAAATCATCTAGAATCTGTATAATTATGAAGAGTTGAAGAGGGCTTTGGTGTTCACTTAGCGACCACACACCGGAGGAACGAGTTAGTTAACAAATTGATCGACTGCCATAGCTTTAAATAACCATAAACATGACTTCGATTAAATTAAATCTATTGTTTTATAATTGAAATTAGCTAATATAAGCACGTAACTGATAAGAATTCTTATTAAATCCGGTCCAGCCTATTTTTATTCTAGATCGAATTAAAAAAAATTAACTTGTAGTTCTACGAATGAGAACTTGTCAACTTTCATTTATTTTATTGAAAAAATATACTAATCTTGATTTTAAAAAAATAATTTAAATTAATATACTCGATTTATGACCTTGTACGGGGAGAATATTATTAAAAAACTATGCTTGTCAAGATAAAAAGTTGACCACGGAAGGCCTATCCCTAGCAAGAGGAACGGAAATTAACTCCTCCAAACAATTTATTACATAGATCCAGCCCTATCACACTCTTTGTTTATTGCACCTGTCTCGTCGGATTTGCTAACTGATTAGTTTTAATTAATATTTGGTAGCGTAATAAAGTGTTTTTGAAGAATTTTTTATTTACAATATATTAAAATAAAAATAAAAAAAATTAATTTTGATCTTATAACCAAACTGACCCTTAGAAGTACGTTGTATTTTTTTTTTAAATTAGCAAATATTAAAAAAATTGCAAAGTGATATAGTTGAAAAAAAATGTAAAGTAGTAAACTGAAAATAATTAAATAAATAAATAAATTTTTATTAATTGTTCTATTTGGAGGAGCACAATCTACAGAAATTTTATTAGTTATACTCTTGATAGAGCAACCTTGTTATGCTACTCGTAAATGCCGGATTAAGTGGTTGCGTGTTGCCAGTTTTTGTCGGTTCATAGCCTTCTTCCACCGCAATGTCATCGCCCCCTCCTCCACCCACCGTCACCATTCCCATCACCTCCACCGTCAGCAATTTCAAATTAGCACTTTTTATCATTTTTAATATTGTGGAATTTATTGTGTTTTAAAGATTTGTTAGGTTTCATTTTGTTGTTATGTTAGGTTTAGTTATATTTAGATCAATCTAATCAAGTATAAATTGCATCAAATATGTATAAATGATAATTGATGAATATAGGTATTTGGTTATTATATTGGGGTTTATTTTGTTATGATAGGGTTTAATTAAATTGAGATAAATCAGGCATCTATTATATTAATTAGGTATAAATTGCATTAATTGAGTGCATAAATTATATACAAATTAGATGAATTAGAGTTTATGTAATTGATGAGAAATGTTGAATTTTCTGGAGAATTGGGGTTAATTGATGAATTTTTTTTTTAAAAAGATGCAAGGTAATATAAATGAAAAAAAAAAAAACAAAGGGGCACAGTAGAAATTAAAAAAAAAAGAGTATATTATACTTTTATTAATTAAAAAAATCATCAATTACCCCCAATTCTCCAGAAAATTCAACATTTCTCATCTATTATATTAATTAGGTATAAATTGCATAAATTGAGTGCATAAATTATTTCCCATTGTTTACGAGTATATAATCTATTAGATCCAAGCCTATATATTTTTAACTTCAAGGAAATCTCAAGTTTCTTGATGATATGAGTTAAAAATATTTTATTTTAATATATTAAACATATTTTTATTTTGATAAATTCAGAAATATTTTATTATGATAAAATAAAAATTTCTTATCCTTATACATAAAAGATTTTATTTTAACAAAATAGATATATTTTACCAGTACGTTGACTTTTCCATTCTAAACGAAGAGAGAGACCTCAAAAGAGCTATAAAGATAGGAGAAGATAACTTTGAAGGGGGGAGTTTTTTCTTATTTTTATTTTTCATATAATGATATATCTATCCTAAAAAGCCATTTTTTTTCTAAAAAAAACTGTAACAGATCTTTCTCTCTTAATTAATATTAATTTAATAGTTTAAGAGCCCTAAATATATATATAAAAAACTTTTTATAAATAATAAAAATGATCTATCAACCACTCAACAAATAAATAATGAATTAAATTGCTAAAATTATAAGATTAACAATCTTATTACAAATTTTAGCTTAGTCTTCAAGCTCAAGGAATAATATCATATTTCTTAAAAAATTAATCAAATTTATTTATTTTTAGTCCTAAAGACAGTAAAATTATCAATTTTGGATTTTCTCTGAGCTCCCAAGTTTATAATCTTATAATATTATACCAGGTTAAAAAGTTTCACTATACTGGGATTTAGAATGGAAAAACAATAAAGCAAAAAATAATTCCATCTATAAAAAGTTGTTTGGTATTATTATTAAATTCGGTTTAACAATTCAATCTTAAATTATTTAGATCCAACTTTTTATCTAATTTAGGATTAACACTAAACCATATAAAAATTGTCTTAATTTGATTCAATCAACTACAAAAATTAAAATATAATTTTTATAACTAGTAAAAAATATAATTTTATTTTTAAAAAAAAATTCAAGATATTATTTTTTTAATATTAAAATGATGATATATTAGATTGATTCGGGCTTCACGATTTAATCCATTAAATCCATGATTTAAATAATAGATTTTAGTTTTTTTTTTAATATACACTCAAAAAATCAAGCATAAACTAGCATAAACCAAATGTTTATATGTTTATTTGAAATTAAAATAACCTTATAAAAATAAATTAAAATAATTTATAAAAATAAAATCAAAATCAAGCATATACCAAATTATAATTTTTTTTAAAAAAAAAAACAAATGAAAGGAAAACTAGGGGCAACAATTATACTAGTTTACAAGTCTATGCTACACTATAGATCAAATTAAATTTTTTAACATAATTAAAAAAAATTAAGCATGCCCTCTAAGTCTTTTGCAGTTATACTAGTGAATTAAATTTTTTAACATAATTAAAAAAATCTAAAATATAAAGAAATATTTTATATTTTTATTAAACATAATATAGTGGATCAGCCTTAAAATCTTTTGATTTGATTTTTTTATATCAATTTAAAAATTAAATTATATAGGCAAGTCTACTTAGCCTGTCTAATGATATCATGGTTGAGTTATAAAAAAATTTAATGATGAAATTAACATAAAAGATCTTTCGATTCAAATATTTACTTAGTTTAGGTTTAAAATTTAATTTTGTGTGAGTTACTCATTCGTGATCCAATCAACTTGATCAGATCAAAAATAATCTAGTCAATCTAATTGAATAATAAAAAAAATATAAAATTGAAATTAAAAAAAAATAATAAAATTATTTTTTTACCCAGCTTCTTACTTAGACTTAGACTGGGTTTAAAACCAAACCACCTGAAATGTTTACACGATTACCCAATTTAGGGGAAAGGGTATGTGAATCTGATGCTAATATTGCACAAAAAAAAAAAAAAACTTCATTCTTTATCATGGTAAGAGCTCGGAGAAAGTTCTATATGGGACATAAATATCTTTGTTCTGATGCTGCCCTGAGAATCTGACAGCTGACTATATTTGTTATTATTGATTTTCCTAAAGCCGAATTGTTTCCTGTCTGTCAATGCCATTGCCATGATAAAAACTTCATTTCTGGGGTGTGAAAAATGTTCATAAGAGCTGTAAATCAAGCAGGGTGGTAACGGATCAAAATGGACTTGGCTCAGATCAGCTTCCTCGGCTGTTATGCCATCAGAGCATGAAATGATCTTTACTTGTTACTCTCCCCGTAGTTTAAGATAGGGTGGTTCATCATTCCTGTAAGTGATAATTTAAGCGATCCCCCCTGTTTCTTTCCGAAGCGAAGAGTTTTTCCGTGAGGCCCCATTGGAGACCAGACCATTCTTGAGACTTAATGGTGGGTAAAAACTAACAGCAGCCATTAACTTTTATTCTAATTCAATTTCTTGCTCACTTTTCAATTGCTTTGGTAGTCAGCTTCCACCATACGTTGATGAGAAATACAAGAATGGTTGCAGTCTCCTGCACGACTCGAAAGCTAATTAACTTTGATCAACAATCCCCCATCCCACTAATAATGAATTAGTAGAAATGTAGCATAAAAGATGTGTATACAGGGAATGCTGACTTCTGTTTCATTGATTGCAAGAGATTTGAGATGCCTGATGCAACAATCTGGCAAGCTTTGAATTACTTAGATTGCTGTGTATTTCTTCTGATAAGATTCCACTTCTTCCTCCTGACACCAGACCTTGTATATTCAATTCATTTTCAAGTTGAATGGCCTCATCCAATCTCTGTACTACTCTTTCAAAGCATATATATCGTCCACAAGCTCCATTATCCATAGCTTCATAAACATGGACATGTGCTTCTGCCACCTTCCTCACATCTGATAATCCTAGGAGGCCCTGTCGTAGCATGATTGGACCACCTATCCATGAGATCTTATATGTTAAGTTTCAGTTGTAGTGAACAAAATCCAATCATTTCTTTTGGATTCTCTAGATGTTCCATGGTCCAGAATTATTGCCTAGTTGTTATGTTCTAAATACAAGTGTGATTTAGAGACAAACTTGAAAAACTGGAACTTCTTTTCAGAATCTTGGATTCGAACTCAAACTAAGTAGAATAAAAATGGATTAAATGTTGTTATTACCTTTAAGATATGGTATAGAGGTTTCTTTGTGAGCATGGGGGAACGATGTAGCTATGAGAAGGCCAGGACAAACAGTTACGAGTCTCACTTTCAATTCTTTTGACTTTCTCCAAGCAATCTCTTCTGCTCTCACCTTACCCAATGCAAGCCAAAGCTGTTTTACATATTGAAAGTCCATGGAGAATGAATACTTTACTTTTTAATCAAGTACCAAAACAACGGTTTAAATGGTCAACGGTTTAAATGGTCTTACGAAGAAAATTCCCACAGAAAAGATTTATGCAACAGTTTTGAGTACCTTATTTTCTCTGCAAAATTCTTCACTGCTCCAACAACTCTCATCAACAACCCTGTCCAAATTGGAAGAAGTCCAAATGGAAGCAAGAAGAGAAGAGGTGAAGATACATCTCCTTATGTATGCTGCCCTACTACATGCTTCAATAACATTCCTTGCGCCTTCAGTTTCAAGGAATGCCATTTGTTCCTGCAAATTATAAGGCGAACAGCATGCAACTGTAAGACATAATTAATGACTAGCATTTTGAGCCTGGGATTTTTCTAATTTTACTATGTTTGCAAAGCATTTGGAGTTTTAACATTTTTTGCGCCCGCAAAGTTCACAAATCACACCTAAAAACTTCAAATTCCATGCATGATTAACATTAAAGCTTGTTCCTGCACTATGATACTGCAGTAACTTACTGAATAACCTGAGATCCCGTGTGGATCAACAAAGGAAGAGGTGTGAAAAACTGCATGACAACCTCTAAATGCATCACAAAGACTTTCCAAGTCTTTCATCTTTGCCACTACAACACTCTCTAGTTTATTCATGTCGTCTTCTTTCATCTGCCCTTTCAAGTCCTCAAAATCCACTGCTAACAGAAAACCAACCATGGCCAACAAATACAGAGTTAGTACTATCTAGTGGAAAACTACAAGCCAGGCTGCTGATCCAACCACAACCTTCTCAGCTCTGACATATAAAGAACTCTTCTACAATCCATTTCCCTA
>NW_011499856.1:1329346-1337267 GCF_000495115.2 Populus euphratica | reverse complement strand
AGTTATCGCCCCCCCCTCCCCCCCAAGAAACTGTACATATACTTACGCACCTTGGTTTTGGATAGTGACTCGAACAAGGTAGCCACGAGATAGGAGCTCCTTGACTATATGAGAACCCAAGAACGAGTTCCCATCAGTCACACAGACCAGCTTATTCTCTCTTGCATTCAAGCAAGAACTGAATTTCCCCCCAACATAGGGCTTCCCCTCGTCCCAGCAGAAAGCTGGCACAGATGAAGGTCTTGAGTGAAGCAGCACTTCGTCTTCCATCATTCTCCCTCTGTTTCTGTCTAGATCTCTCTAATGTGCATGGCATTTAAAGGAAGAGGACTGGCAGCTGGCTATAAAAATGCACGGAAGCGGTAGATAGGAACATTAGATGTATGGAACACAAGACCCCACGAGGGTGGTAAGTAGAGTCTTTGGCTCGAAATGAAGACCGATATTTCCGTTATGTCAGAAACCCAGATGCTGTCAGGTCAAGATCCAATGTCGTTCGTGAATTATTATTATTATTATTATTATTATTAATTCTCGTAGAAAATCATCTAGAATCTGTATAATTATGAAGAGTTGAAGAGGGCTTTGGTGTTCACTTAGCGACCACACACCGGAGGAACGAGTTAGTTAGCAAATTGATCGACTGCCATAGCTTTAAATAACCATAAACATGACTTCGATTAAATTAAATCTATTGTTTTATAATTGAAATTAGCTAATATAAGCACGTAACTGATAAGAATTCTTATTAAATCCGGTCCAGCCTATTTTTATTCTAGATCGAATTAAAAAAAATTAACTTGTAGTTCTACGAATGAGAACTTGTCAACTTTCATTTATTTTATTGAAAAAATATACTAATCTTGATTTTAAAAAAATAATTTAAATTAATATACTCGATTTATGACCTTGTACGGGGAGAATATTATTAAAAAACTATGCTTGTCAAGATAAAAAGTTGACCACGGAAGGCCTATCCCTAGCAAGAGGAACGGAAATTAACTCCTCCTCCAAACAATTTATTACATAGATCCAGCCCTATCACACTCTTTGTTTATTGCACCTGTCTCGTCGGATTTGCTAACTGATTAGTTTTAATTAATATTTGGTAGCGTAATAAAGTGTTTTTGAAGAATTTTTTATTTAAAATATATTAAAATAAAAATAAAAAAATTAATTTTGATCTTATAACTAAACTGACCCTTAAAGTACGTTGTATTTTTTTTTAAATTAGAAAATATTAAAAAAATTGCAAAGTGGTATAGTTGAAAAAAAATGTAAAGTAGTAAACTGAAAATAATTAAAAAAATAAATAAATTTTTATTAATTGTTCTATTTGGAGGAGCACAATCTACAGAAATTTTATTGGTTATACTCTTGATAGAGCAACCTTGTTATGCTACTCGTAAATGCCGGATTAAGTGGTTGCGTGTTGCCAGTTTTTGTCGGTTCATAGCCTTCTTCCACCGCAATGTCATCGCCCCCTCCTCCACCCACCGTCACCATTCCCATCACCTCCACCGTCAGCAATTTCAAATTAGCACTTTTTATCATTTTTAATATTGTGGAATTTATTGTGTTTTAAAGATTTGTTAGGTTTCATTTTGTTGTTATGTTAGGTTTAGTTATATTTAGATCAATCTAATCAAGTATAAATTGCATCAAATATGTATAAATGATAATTGATGAATATAGGTATTTGGTTATTATATTGGGGTTTATTTTGTTATGATAGGGTTTAATTAAATTGAGATAAATCAGGCATCTATTATATTAATTAGGTATAAATTGCATTAATTGAGTGCATAAATTATATACAAATTAGATGAATTAGAGTTTATGTAATTGATGAGAAATGTTGAATTTTCTGGAGAATTGGGGTTAATTGATGATTTTTTTAAAAAAAAAATGCAAGGTAATATAAATGAAAAAAAAAAAAACAAAGTGGCACAGTAGAAATTAAAAAAAAAGAGTATATTATACTTTTATTAATTAAAAAAATCATCAATTAACCCCAATTCTCCAGAAAATTCAACATTAAATATGTATAAATGATAATTGATGAATATAGGTATTTGGTTATTATATTGGGGTTTATTTTGTTATGATAGGGTTTAATTAAATTGAGATAAATCAGGCATCTATTATATTAATTAGGTATAAATTGCATTAATTGAGTGCATAAATTATATACAAATTAGATGAATTAGAGTTTATGTAATTGATGAGAAATGTTGAATTTTCCGGAGAATTGGGGTTAATTGATGATTTTTTTTAAAAAAATGCAAGGTAATATAAATGAAAAAAAAAAAAAAAGGTGGCACAGTAGAATTTTTTTTTTTAAAAAAGAGAGTATATTATACTTTTATTAATTGGGCAAAGAGTAACACAATCAAGAGAAACTTTATTGGTTTATTAGATTTTTTAAAAAAAAAATATTTTTGAAAAAATTAATTTTTCATTTTTAATTTAAATTAATTTTGTTAGGTTTTTAAATTTTTTTAAGATGATGATATTAAAAATAAAAAATATTAATTTAAATAAAAAATATTTCAAAAAATAACAACCACACCACTTTAAAATAATTGGGCCACGTGGAAATGCAAAGTCAACTGTTACACTACTCCCAATAGTATAACAATTAAAATTGATAGGTTGTGTGAATAGGAGGAGAACCACTAACCACTCTAAAATTTCAGTGACGTTATTTTCTCTCCCTCTCCTTCTCCCTCACTAGACTAGAAGTTTTCCCTCTCCTCGACGCAAGCTCCCCTGGCCGCCTTCCACCACAAAAACGACACCCTCTTCTCCGTAGCCGACAATCACAATCACTATTACTATCACCTTTCCTTTAATAATTTAGTGAGCTCTCTGTCTCATTCTTAATTTTGTAAAATTTGTTAAGTTTTATTTTATTTTTATTTTTTTTATTTACATGGGTGTCTGGACTAACTTGCGCGTACCACAACTAATTTCACAACTCATTAAACATCCTACAAACCCAATAAAATTTATTATGTTTTATTAATTTGTTAGGTTGGGATTTTAATTGAATTTAGACCTTTTAGATATAAACTAGATTTGTTTATGCCTTCAAGGCATGCCATTTTTTTCAATATAAAAACATATTTAAACTGTAATGATCTAAATGAATTAGAGTTAACTTGATTATTAATTATATGAGATAATTTAAAAAAAAAACTCAAGATTTAATAATTTAATACTAAATAAAAAAAATAAAAAAATAAAGTTAAGTCAGATTAATTTTTAAAATTTATAATTTTAGCTGAATAAAAAATCAAGTGATTAATTAGAGAAAATCATGTCAACATCCATTCTTTTTTTTATCATTTTTTTATCAAAATAATATCATTTTTATTTCTTGCATGATAAAAAAAATCTGATTGATTTTGATAATTCGGATCATTTAACCCAACACATGACTCAAGATATGATGGGAGGTGACTCCGAAATCAAGTTTTAAAAACATGGTAAAAATAATAAACACCAAAGATGATATGAAAATTCAATAAAATTAAACAATAGGGATGGAATTTTCAAAAAAAGAATTAAAATTAAATAATCAGGAATGAAATTAAAAAAAAGTCTAATTAGAAAAAGGACTAAAAACAAAATAAATAGAAATCAAAAGAATGGAGATCAAATCTGATAAAAAATTATAAAAATTCAAATGTCAAGAGATGAAATTGAAAAATAACTAAATCAAATTCAATACAATTAAAAAATTGAGGACCATTTTGTAATTTTACAAGGTTAGCACATCTTTTAAGGTAAAAGAAACAACAAAAAAAGAGGAGGAAAAACAATCACCAAAGCTTCGTTGTGTCCTTACAACTAATACGCGCCAACCCGTTATGTAAAGGGTGGTGCGCCGCTTCAAATGTTGTCTTTAAAGGCAACCAATGATCACTAAGAGGAGCCGAACACATCCCTCGAAGGGTACGGACGCTTCCCACATACTAATGTATGCGCACCACTTATACATGTACTATTTACTTTTTTTTATTTATAGAATTACCGTAACAATTTTGGTCTTATGTGATAATTGCAAAAAAATCAAGGTTCAGAAATAAAAAATACCTCTTTACCTTAAGGGAAAAAAATTTGACTGCAAGAGCTATGGGGTAATTGAAAATATAAAATTTCAAAAAGCCCCTCGAATATTAGTTGTTTTGTTTTCAAGGACATTGAAGTAATTATACTTAGCAATAAAAATACAAAAATATAAAATTATCCTTAAGCAACTATTTTATATTTTTAAGGGAGGCATTAATCATATTTTTGTGAATTGTATTATGCATAATCCAAGCAAAACACTGATGCTTATTAATTTCATTTATTATTATGTCATTTAGGTATAAATTGAATCGAGTTCATGAATCATTTCAATTATTTCTAAATGATAACTGATGAATTAGGTATTTGGTGATTATATTTAGGTTTATTTTGTTATGCTAGGATTTAGTTAAATTTAGATCAATAAGATATAAATTACATCAATTATATATAAATTATATGAATTAGGGTTTGTGAGAGTAGTAAGAATTGTTGAATTTTGAAAGAATTGGGGTTAATTGATTAATTATTTCAAATTGATATATTTTAGTGAGAATTGGTTAGGATTGCTAATTTTTAGGAGAATTGTGATATTTTTTTTAATTGATGATTTGTTTTTGAAATTTTATAATATTTTGATATTAGTGCATATGTGAATTATATAAAAGTTTTGCAATTGATAAATTTTGCTGGGAATTTGTGACAATTGACGAGTCTTGTCAAATTTTGAAAATTCTTTGATACTGGGTTTACGTGAATTATATAAATTTTTTTAATAATTTATAAATCTTGGTGAGAATGTGTGATAATTGATAAATTTTAGGAGAATTTATAAGGATTGTTAAATTTTTTCATATCATGTAAAATCTTTTGGAATTAGAGAGAATTGATTGATGTTTGAGATTATTATTGGGTCAAATAATTATAAATTAGATAAATTAATTATTGTTTAAGATTGTTATATGATATTATTAGATTTTTTTTTTGTTTTACATGATTTATGTCTTGATGACATTATATTTTTATTATAGTTATATTGTTATGTTATTAATATAGTATTAATATTTTTAATATCAGTAAATTAAAATAATTTAAAAATATATTAATTTAAAATTTATAAAAAACTATTTTTTTTTTGTTAAAAACACTTTTCAAACTAAAACAATTTCACTAGATAAACTAAAATAAGTATGATTTGCATAGAGGTCTTGAAAAGCTTTCTAGGGTTTGCGATGCGGCTGATATTTGACTTTTGGATTTGCCAATTTGATATCCATTTCAAATGCAATTATTGATACCCTGCAGCTTTAATTTTTAAGTCGATGTAGCTTTAAAATTTTAGTACATTTTGAATTTTTTATTTTGTAAATTAATTTATTTTGATATATTATATTAAAAATATTTTTTTTTAAAATTGAAAATTATTTTAATATATTTACAAATATTTAAAAAAAAATCTGTACTATACTTTCAAATAAACACTAAATTAACACTATTAATTTTAAAATATAATCGTAATTTGTAATAATTTGTCTTATCCATCCAAGAATAGGATAAATCTCATTAAATTTTATCTCTTTTTCACTGGATGATAAAAAATATTTTTTTGTAAATAAATCTTATTGATTTAAAATTAATTATATATTTTAGGGTATAGTTTATTCACTATTTTAAAATAAAATATTCGAATCTAACCTATTCCCACTATTTTAAATCAATAAAAGTTTACTTCAGTAACATATTTATATTTATTGTTTTATATCCATTCATTTTATACCAAAACAGTTGCTAAAAACAATTTAAAATCTGATAAGATTAGATAGAGTTTCAATCACCTTTTATATCCATACCATATATGAAGACATTTACTTGATTTTTGCTTATAAAACAGCCTTATTTTTGTGTATAGGTATGTTTTAATTTCTATGGTGGAAGTATTTATGTGAGGATGTGGGTTTTAATTTGAAATGACTCATGCTAAATGATTTAAAAAAAGAATGGTATGAATATTTTCATGTGATAAAAGAGTTTTTGATTATTTGTTTCTCTGTATTTGTTTGCTTTTCTCATTGATTTTTTAATAACAAAAATAAATAATTTTTTTTCTAGTATTAAACTTTGGAAAAAAATTTCTTATTACCAACAAAACTAAAAAAAGAAAGGAATTTTACTATGTTTTTTTTACAAAACATTATTAATTAGAATGATATATTTATTTTTAATATTAGATTTGTTAGGGATTGGGATTCTAATTTTTTTAATTTATTTTTTATAAAGTTAAGTCAATCTCATAACATAAACCACATATTTGATAAGTTCACTTGGATTTTTTTTTTATTCAGTATTGAGAATCATGTTTCGTGATTTGTTTTAGTTTACTTTTTATGAGTTATCCCCATCTCATGAATCGGGTCACGAGTTTGTGTGTGTTAACCTGAGTTGACTTAATTTATTTTTTATATTCTTTTTCTACTTGAATTTTTTTTTCAATTTCATCTTTCAAAATTAGATTGATTGAGAACTTAGCTTCATAATTTATTTTAATTTATTTTCTATTAGATTATTTTGGTCTCATGACTTGATTTACAAGTTTAATAGGTTAATTTGGATTAAGTTAAGTTATTTTTTGTCCTTTTTTGAACTTTTTGTTTAAATTTCATCTTTCAATATTGAGTTTATTAAAAATTAAACTTCATAATTATTTTGTATTTATTTTATATAGGGTAATCATGGTCCCTTAACTAGGCATGCAAATTAAGAGGTTAACTCAAGTGGACCCAATTCTATTTAATATATCATCATTTTAATATTTATAAAAACAAATCTCATCTTAAATATTTATTTTGAATCAAACAACCTCTTCATTCATCTAGGTTGTTTTTGAACCCGTTAAGTTGATCAGGTCACGTTGAGTTAATCTTCACATAGTCTTAAAAAAAAAATCTTTACTAGAAAAAAATTAACAATGTCTAAATATTTTTTTTTATTACATTAAAAAATTTTAAATCTATAGTGTAACCCATGCCAACAATCTAGTTAGACACTAATCCATTATCTAGAAACAAAATCACCTATGAGAAGATAATTTTTTTTAAAGAAAAAATATGTAGCATATTCTTTTATTTTATATCCAGTTATTATTTATTTTTATTTTATTTTATTTATTTCTTCATTTATTTTGGTGAGAATGCATGCTAGGATTTTTTTTAGTTTCAGGACATATTTTCTTTGTATTATAATGTTAGGTGATTTGAACTGTATCAGCATAATTCTAAAAAATCCATTGAGAAAAATGATCTAATTTACTAACAGACATAATTTGAGATATAATTAAGAAAATATGCTTAAAAGTTTAATTTACTATTCATCAGTCCCTGAAGCCCAAAGCCTGTGCTTTAAAAGTGAAGATCAGATATTATAGGTTTTTATTTTCTGCCAAGCAATTAAAAAAACCTAATAATTACACCTTCATAAATTTAAAATATAAAAGCAAACAATTAGATACGTCCTTGTCTATTTAAAACATAAAAGCAAAGAATTCCTTAAGGTTATATATTTGCTCTTTAATAGAACCTTCTTCTTATCCAAGAATCTCTCGTTATCAGGAGGGATTTCTGGGTGAGGACTCCCGTGTCCATTTTTACATTCCTAAATCTTCGTCCCGTGTGCAACACCTAGTTATGATACTTTGCAAAATTCTAGGTGTGGTAGGAAAAGCTTTCACAAGTACGTTTCCAGAGCAATCTGTGTTAGGAACTTGGGAGGTCTTAAACCGTGGATGAAAGGAGGTTACTGGCAATAAACAAAAAGCAGAGGAACACAAGGAAAAGAGCAAGACTCAGCA
>NW_011499856.1:1317719-1329290 GCF_000495115.2 Populus euphratica | reverse complement strand
AGCAGGAATAAGTGGGTTGGGGATTTTCATTGCTATAATATATATATAGATACAAATATGGACTCTTGAGGATACAAAATGCGAAAGCCATACACGTGAAATCGTGTTAGCTGACAATGAAAGCAGTACAAGTGAATGGAAGAGAATGTACATGGATTGGCAGTGGCAATTCTTGCTGAGATTGGATAAGATCTCAATCAAGGGTCTCAAAATCCAACCAATGAGCACCGTCAGTCTTTAAATCAGCTATTAGAATTCCATGTTATAGATTGGAAATTTAGGAATTTTCATGCATCTGGGGACTAAACATGATCCCCAGGATCTCTACTCCTCCAGCTACTCTGGGTGTGATCGAAAAAATCTGAGCTATAGTCTTGGCTCCCAAATGCCAACCTCTGAAACATTCTGATTTGTGCAGAGTGTTGTCTTGAATCAAATATTTCACTCTGGCCAGGTTTCATTCCGTTAGATAGATCCGATGACTCATCTAACAAGTCCAAGGCTCTCACCACCTAATATGGAAAAAAACAAACAACAATACTATTAGCCAGGCTTGTCCAATAAGGTAATGAATAAGGAAAGTATTCCACACAAACACATGACAACCTGACTCATTCGTGGCCTTTTTGCAGCTGAATGACGCACACAAGCTGCAGCTGCCTCAATCATCCGAAACATTTCACTTGGAACATAGTTCTTCTCCAGCTCTGGATCAACCAATGCTTCAAAGTCCTCATTTTCAAGCGCAGTTGTGAGCAATGGTCGAGCCTGACAATTTGAAATGTTCAATAAAAGTGTACCACGTCGTTACTGTTACAAATGGCAATATTTATGCCAAGACCCTGCCAAGCTGCGACCAAGCACCAATGAACACATCCTGCAGACTTGCAGTAGCCCACGTGCATGATTGACTTATCTACAAGCAGTCAACATTTTGCACAGTTCTAACACTTCAGGATTTGGGATTGCCAGAAATTCTGAGCCCAAAGAAGCTAGCTTCGCATGTAGAAAGTTTATTTTTTTTAAACAAGATGAATATGAAAAACTTTGAAGCCAGATTAGTAAAAGCTCACATTAATACTGTGAAATTAGGTGCACAAAATTGCAAACATGACTGTACATAGAAGTTCGATCTTGAGCCATTGTTTAAATTGTGAGCTTGTGAAATGCTTAACTAATTAAAAGATAAAATTTGACATTCCTAGAGAATTCAAATAGGAAAATTAGTTCTCAGGGTAATAATGGACGTCTCCAACATTTTACCAACCAAATAAACCATAAAATATCTGTACCTCTTGAATGTATAGCATCAACTAGAAAATGGGTTAGAATGGTTATTGAACTTACCCATTCAACGAGGCTTTCATCACCTAGTGGCTGAGAAGCATCCACAGGCTTACGGCTTGTAATTAGCTCCAAAAGCACAACCCCAAATGAATAAACATCAGATTTTTCAGTCAACTTTCCACTTGTTGCATACTCTGGAGCCATGTACCTGGAAAATCAGTGTTCAAAATAGAAATAAAAGAATGTTAGGGCATACATTACCAGGACATCAACATTAAAAATTACATCTGCACTGTACTATGGACAAAATATATGAGTACAAAAATGCTATCTAAACTCCATAAGCTATGAAAAGAATACGATTATCCCTGTGTGCTATGTGTGCTTTAAAAAAAATTATACAATTAAAGATAATAATACCAGTAAACATTAAAGTAAAGTTAGCTTCCTTTCACACAACAAGTTAAATTTTGTTAGAGAATAATATAAATCATATTCTAGGACTTCACCTAATAGCTTAAGTTATTGGATTGAAATAGTTCTTTGACATGAAATCAAAGCCTTAATAACTAAGTGGTCACGAATTTAAATCTCATCATTCCCATTAATTTGATAAAAAACAAGCATAAGGTAATGTACACCTATACAAGTTTCAAGCCTAAAGAACTTTCACTTGAGAGGATATGTTAGAAAATAATATAAATCATATCTTGAAACCTCGTGTAATAACTTAAGTTATTGGATTGAGTTGATTCTTTGACATATTTAACTTTCTTTTCAACCTTTGTAAATTGCTTTTCACAACACAAGCTTTACCCTTATGAATAAGCATCACAACAAATGATAAAAGAATTAAGTAGTTAGGGCACCTACCCAAAGGTTCCCATCACACGTGTGGATACATGTGTATTTGAATCCAGTTCCAGAGCTATCTTAGCAAGCCCAAAATCTGAAACCTGATATAATAAAATGTGCTTAATAAAGAGATTGGATTTGAAGAATTTATCATAGAAACAGAAGAAAACAGAAACATGTTCCAAGTGCACAGAGATGGAACATATTAGACAGCTTCCAAGTCAATAATGCCAAAGAAAATCCTTTACTTGATAAAGGAATAAAATGTTCCACCAGTATTCTGATGGAAAAAGTAAATGGCCATAGGAGCAGTTTCCCCAGAGCAAAACCTGGTTCCTAGTGATATTAGGATTTTCAGAAACAGACATACCTGAGCTTCAAAATTGTCATCAAGAAGGATGTTAGATGACTTGATATCCCTGTGAATAATCCGTGGATGGCCTGATACACATCACACACAAAAATGAGACCAAAAAGTCTTTGTCAATGTTGCAAACTTACAAATAGAAACAGATGTGAGACAGTAAGGAGAACATAGTGCAGGAGCTTTTATGCAAGTACCAAGTGATATGTAACTGGTGTGATGAGGACAGGACGTCATATAATATTTGCAGGATGAAAAATGCATGTTGCCAACATGTTAATTCTGCTAACAACCAAGAACCACTTCAACTGTTCTTGTTCCTATTCAAATTACTAAAGAAAGTTTTCAACATATTATCAAATTGTTCTAGAATGCGTCTTGGATTTACACTTAATCAACTAACAATGAAGAACTTATAATTGGCACTTGTATGCCAAAATTAAAAATAGACAGACAAAGCTTCCAGTCCTAGGACTCAAATCATTTATGTCCTCTGTTGTCAATGCAATTTCATAAACCTAAATTGTCAAGTCCAAGAAAAACAGGAAAATTACAATCCTCATGCAGATAAGCTATGCCACGAGCTGCGCCAGCAGCAACCTTGACCCTTGTTGCCCAATCCATAAGAGGCCTGCCTTCACCTGCAAAGGTCTATAAGAATTTAGGGAATACTA
The DNA here is from genome assembly GCF_000495115.2 of Populus euphratica. Taxonomy (NCBI): domain Eukaryota; kingdom Viridiplantae; phylum Streptophyta; class Magnoliopsida; order Malpighiales; family Salicaceae; genus Populus; species Populus euphratica. Next base: position 1,326,110 of record NW_011499856.1, on the reverse strand, counting down.
TTTGCGGTGGAGCTTCAAGCATGAAGCATGAAAACCCCAAAATAATTAAAATGAAAATACTTTTACTAACATTAATTGAATAGGATAAGAGGGAAAAATTAGCAAATAGCAATAGATTGGTAAGAATCCAAGACAGCACAAAAACATCTAAAACCCAGCAAGCATAATAGCCTGTTGCAACCAACACAGCCACAAGTCACATAACCATTTTTGTAAAACCTATTCACAGATATTATACTTAGCTGCCGGCATCGTAATTCAGCAAGTGATTTAACCAACATAAATTTTCAGGAAAAAAATGCTTTCAAGGCATTGGACATTTTTAAAAGATCTGCAGTGAAAATTCCAATATGATTGGATAATTTTACGCCAAGCAAATATCTCATGATAATTTGAAAGAAGATGTAACATGTCATATGCATCAAGATAAATCATTCACGGAGGAAACTAGCATAAATTAATATTTCATATTCTAAACCATGAGCTTACCATGCAAATGGTAATAAAGAGTGTCGTTGGGAAGGTAGTCATAGACAAGCAGTCTTTGATGCTCGGATATACAGTAACCCACCAGTGAAACCAAATGTCGATGATGCACTCGACTAATAATCTCAACCTCTGCTCTGAATTCACGCTCCCCTTGGGAACCACCAATCTTCAATTGTTTCACAGCTACTTCTCTTCCATCCACCAGGACACCTTTGTATACAAAACCAAATCCACCTTCACCTAAACGATTCTGTGCCGAAAACCCATTTGTGGCTTGGACAAGTTCTTCATATGTGAACCATGACCTTGAATTATTTATCACACCTGGCTCTGATGGTGAATAGATGAAATCACTGCCAGAAGGAATGCCAACCAAGGGAGCTGGAGGATAAGGTTTTAGAAATAGTGAATCTGTAAAGCGAGACTTTCATTAATTCTCATCACATATCAGCAGGCATTTAAATATTCTTTCAGGACAATCTAGCATAACCTTTTCAAATAAAAGAAAACATCATTACTTCAAAACTTTGAAGCCAATAAACTTAAAAAGAATATTTGGCATAGCCGCTCATTTGAAAACAGATGATAAAAGGAGATAAATGTCACATTATGCTTTAATCCATAAACTAAGGTCAATAGGATAGGGAAACCAGAAAATGAACTAGATGATAGTTCCGGATCAAGTAAAGGCGCCAAAAAATGACATGCCAAGCACTAGAAAAATAAATAATTAAGAAGAAACCAAGACCAAGACAACTAAAGTAACTATGATTCAGATATGATATTGTCTAAAAGGGTGATTGGAAGACAAGTAGCTGCACTAATTCAAAAGGGCTTAGACACAATCCAGCCTCCAGGACTTGTTTTACAGCCCCAAAACAATTTGTTAATTTGTTAGATGTCAACAGCGTGAATCAATGCATTAGAAATGCTCTATAAATCATTAGTTGAACATCCAATATAATTTCATATCTCTAAACAGGGAAAGCTATCAGATCGGTCTTTGAGAATGTCTTGCGAGGGGATTGTGTTAACAGTCAAGTATCATCTTTTTACACTGATTGGCACATATCCCCTCACATGGCTTATCACTCCAACAAAAAAGATTTTACTTCACTGAAGATCCAGATTTTGCATCAAGTAGCCATGTTCCATATCCTCATTCGCAAAACAATTACAAACTCTAAGGGCTTTTAAACAACACCATAACTGCTTCAGCAACGAAAATTTCAGAGAATAAATCAAAACTAGCTGCATCACCGATTACAATAGAGCAATGTTCTATAAATTACCTGAATTTTGTGAGGAGGCAAATGGAGAAGGCATAGGGTAACCAATATTTTCTCCTTTTCTTCTCTTTCGCTTTTGTGCAAACCACACAGCCATCACTAGAAGACTGAGTGCTACAAACCCAACCACAATGCCTATTGCAACTGCACCTCCAGTGTTTGAACCCCCTGGACCACTGGATGAGGTATTCGCAGAGACATTGGTGTCATTAGTTGCTCTAGCAGTTGGTTTCTCTGTTGGGATAGAGGGAATGGGTGAGGTAGGACTTCCTGTTGCTGATGAATTAACTGGAGGAGCAGGAGGAGATATTGACGGAGGTGTTGATGAGGTTGATGGAACTGATGGAGGTGGTGAAGGCAATGTAGGTATTGGAGAAGGAGGAGAATTTGTTTTTGGAGGAGGACTATCAGATTGAGAACTAGGTGCTGGAGGAGTGACTGTAGGAGGTGCAGGGGGAGTTTCAGGGGACTTTGCTGTTGGCGGAGGAGGCGAATTTGTAGAAGGGGGTATCGGGACATTTGCAGGAGGAGGTGGAGAAGGTGAAACAGCTTGAAGGGGAGGTGGGGGTGATGGAGAGGCTTGTGGAGGAGGGAAGGTGCTTACTGGGGGTGGAGGGGATTCGTTCGGAGAGGGCGGTTTAGTAGTAGAAGCAGGGGGGCGCGCAGCAGGTGGTGAAGGAGGTGTTAATGCTGGAGGGGCTTTTGGTAGGGATGCCGGGGGTGATGGTGGTGGGGCAGATGGTGGAGGTGTTGAGGGAATTATTGGTGATGGTGGTGGTGATAGTGGTTGAGCTGGTGGGGAAGCAGCAGGTGGGGTTGGTGGTGGGGATTGAGGAGGTGGGGTTGCAGGGTTAGATGGTGTTGAAGGCACTGGTGGGTCAGTGGTCTGATCAGGCTGAGATGTCGAAGGAGGTGGTGAATTGGTTGTGGAATCTGGGAATGGTGGTGGTGAAATAGAGATTGGTATTAAAGAGGGGGGAGAATCTGGTGAAGGTGTCAAGGAAGCCATGTTTGTATCTAACAGGAACAAGATGTCTAAATTTCTTACGAAGCCATTTCTAATTTTAGGAAAATCGGTAACTAAAACCTAAATCTTAAATTGCTTAGTACACAAACATCAACACTACTTCATCTGTCAGATACCATACTCCAACTATACAAAAGACTCGAGCTTTGTCAACTTTTCCACTACCAAATGCCAACATTTTTCAACATATGATAAGAATGTACAAAACCGACTTCAAAAATTCACGCAAAAGTAATTCGCTTTATCTTGTTCACTGGGAAGACCCAGATCCTCTAAATCCCAGACACAGCTCAAAGAACCCCAGTTCTCAAAGCTCCACAACGAGCAAAACCCAGATAAAAAAATCCTCAAAACTTGAACGAAAATGAGATCAACTAAACCAGTTGACTCCAAAACTATCTCTCTTTTTTTCAACTTTAATGCGCAAATGCAGCATTCCCAGATCACCAAAAAGACAGCAAAGAAGACACAGAAGAGAAAAGCTCTTGCATGTCTTTCAAAATGAAGATTTTTTGGCACTTTTGTTCCTTACAAGTTGCAACTGTAGCACTTTTGTTTCTTACAAGTCGCAAACTTTGCAGTCTAATGGCGTATTTTCAAGAAAGTATCTCTCTTTTTCTTGCAAATGGAGGTGTGTGTGCCCACAAAATATGCAAAGAACGTGGGGGCAACTACAGAAAGCCAACCTTTTGTCTTTCTTCACATGTAGCGGGAAGGAATGTAGGATGGATCGATAGAATATAGTGTGTGTGTAAGAGAGAGAGAGACAGAGAGGAATTTTTGCTTTTGGTAATTCAACTACAGCTAGATTTTTATTTTTTTAATGTTTTAAAAATGTTTTTAATAAAAATTAATATTTTTATATTTTAGCATATTAATATTAAAAATAACTTTTAAAAAATAAAAATTAAAGTTTTTCCTGTCAGGTTATTTTCCTATCAGGTTTTAGATTTAGATTGATTATTCACATCCAAGCTAATTTATCATAAGAAAATTTATTATTAAAAGAATAAATAATTAAGGTTTTTTAAACCAAGAGTGGAATATCCTTAATTAAATATATAGTTAGATTGGATATATAAACGTCCCTTAAAGCATGTTTAACTTGCACGATCTCTCTCGTTACTTCCATAATTTTTATCAACGAAATTTGACCGCAACATTTTGGAGATTTTGCCTGTTGAATTTCTTTTATGCATCAAATTCTGAACTTGTTACCACCAAGTAATTTAGTAAGAAATTAATCTTAATTTCTTGATTGCTCGTATGATGGTCTTGGAGGCTTATATGATCGTTAACTTCAGACTCGTGGAATTAGTCGTGATGCGCGCAAGCTGGCCCGGACACCCACGTTAATATAAAAAAAAAAAGAAATTAATCCCAATTTGAGCAGCACAGAAGACAGATTTACTTAAATTATTAGCAAATTGTTACTGTAATGTGATTAGCAATAATTGATCCACCAGTGCAAGATGACAGTTGGCTCTGAAAGATTAAAAAAATACAGGCTGAAGGTAACATTCAGAACAGAGATAATGGCCGGAAAGAATAATGGTGTCTTTTTTTAAAAATAAAAAACAAAAACAAGCCAGCCCTCAACGCCATATGATATCAGTAATCACATATTACCATGCACAGGAAGGTTTATTTAGAATTTTTCTTGATCTTCTAATTCCTGCAAAACCTCCGTTTCTCACCGCAGAACTCAGCAGTAGCTAGCTGCCGAGTTGTAGCTGCTAGTTTTTCTTCTGGTGTTGTTTATGGTGGGATCCTCTGCACGTTGGTTGAGCTAACGATGAAAGCTTGGTCTCTTGCCTTCCATTTTATTTTCTTGCTTGTAGTTTTAAGCAAAGATATACAGAAGAAGTTGAAACTCTATGAACATACAACCAGTTGGTTTGATAAGAATTTATATACATAATTCTTATACTTCACGTATAATATATACTTTCTTTCACTGTTTCAAATTATTTGAATAATTATTTTATAAAAGCCACACTCAATGGTATGATTGCTTTTATGCCTCTGCATTTTTTTAATTTTATTTGTTTGAACAGATAGAACAGAAGGTGGGGCGGTTTGGATTTTGCATCTCCTGGAAAATTAATACTTATTTTAAGATAGTAGTAAATTAATTCTAAGAAGAAATTGAAACATTTCAGCTGGAATTTGAAGGAAATTTTCAGAACAGATCAAAATTCTAAGAAGAATAAAATTTATTCCAATTTATTTTATTTCTTGAATTGAAATGAGATATATATATCAACCTTTATTCCCATGCATGTTCTTGCGACCTCACCCACAGCTTTCATCGGTCAGTATTCAGTATTCTAATTATCATTTTCTTGCATACTTTTACCAATATTCTTTTAGACACACCACCTTGAAGGATTATAATCACCACTCTGTGTCCAAACAAAAATTGCAAGTGAGGTTCTGGCCTAACGGTGGAAGGAGCTTGTCCCCTTCCTCTACACCTGGGTTCGAACTTCACCATGCATGCCTGTCACCCCCGCGGTGCCTTACCTGTTTACTGGACTTGCAGGATGTTCAGTGGGCCGTGGGGATTAGTCGTAGTGCGCGTAAGCTGGCCCGGACACCCCACATAAATAAAAAATAAAATAAAATTGTAAAGACGAATAATTAAGGCATCCTGATACGTAGAAAATTATTATTATTGCTGGGACTGAATCTAGATAGTGTTTATGAGAGTGATAAAGATTATTTTTTAAAATATTTTTTGGTTGAAATTATATTAAAATATTTTTTATTTTTAAAATTTATTTTTAATCCTAGTATATATATTAAAAAAATCCTAAAATACACACAAAAAAAAACTTGAATTATTTTTTCAAAAATTTACAAAACAATAATTGAATAGTTGCGCCAAATACACCCTTAGGCTATATATAATAATCTAAAATAAAATAACAAATTTGATTGCAAAACTTGAGAGAAAGATGTGCTCAAGACAACTGAAACTATTAATTTCCAACAATTCCGCCATTACCTAGTTCCTAAGCAAGGTTCCCACCCTTTCCCCGACCTGCACTTGAAGGACATAATCACTTCATATGAATAGAATTTTGACAAGCTTTTAAGAGATTAATATAAAGAACAAACAACACAACAATGGGATTTTTTAAAATGTCAATTTCAATTTGGATTTTGAAAATGTAACTTGGTTTCTGAAAAAAGGGTCAGCAAACTTTGCATTTCGTTTCATTACCAAAGAATCTCACTAACCTAAAAGGATAGATCATGCCTTACAAAGAATTAAAAAAATAAAAATAAAGAACTGTCAACTATAATTATACTATATTTATAAAACAACATTATCTTCATTATAAACCAAATTACAAAAAAAAACTAAAAAATATCTGTCTTTCACTATTCATCAAGATATATATTACTATGAATTAATTGGATCCATGTAAAAATAATTTTTACCTTGCTAAAAAACTAATTAGAGGTAGAGATATTTTTTGCATGTGATATACTTGGTGTATATCTGATTGGGGGCAAAATGGTACATGCACTTCCTTTTGCTATAATATAAATAGTATTTTGCTCTTAGAAGCACAAAAAATTAATCTTTAAATGAGTATTGACCTATTTTTTCCCCAGTAATCTTGGTTGTGGTTTCTTCATTGCTTAAGTTTTCAAATACAGTTATACTAGCTAATAGCCTAATATGAAGTCAGCTGAATTAAACCATTAAATCTGATTTTAAATAAATTCAATTTAAAAAGATAAAATTAAAATGCAAGAAAAAAAAAAAATCTTGATTTACGTCTTTTTCCCCTAAATGTTTCAGCTTCTTATATAATATTTCAGCTAAAATAGCAAAGCTAAATAAAATGGCAACAACTAGTTATTTAAAAACTATATTGGAGACATTCCAGTGCTTGGCTTAGCCTCCTTCCACTGCACCTAGATTCGAGTCCTGGCGTGCATGCCTGTCATCCTCACGGTGCCTTATATGCTTATTGGGTTTGTAGGGTATTCAATGGATCGTGGGGATTAGTCGTAATGCGGTCAAGCTGACCCGGACACCACACATAAATTAAAAAAAAAAAAAAAAACTATATTGGAGATTAGAAGAACTTTTGGCTGTCAAAGTTCATACAAAGGAGAAAACTTTCATCAATCATCACTCAGAAGCTTGCAAATACCAAGGATTACAATGCGTCACATCCATGAGATCAGTTACTTTAATAGACAAAAAAAAAAAATCTGTTACATAGACTTGTATAATTTACGAAAGAAAAGATTATATGAAAATACCAATAAAAATAATTGGTGCAATAAATCCTAAGATTATTTTCTAAATATTCTGATAAAAAATATAAATTCTAAAATAAAAAAGGGGCCTAACATCACAATTTCTTAATTCATTTTTTTTTGTCTAAATAATTTTTAATTAATTTAAAAAATAAAAAAATAAATAAATGGACTAACATCAAAATCTCTTAATTCATTCTTTTGGCTAAATAATTGTTTAGTTCATTTTACTTGACAAAATAATTAGTCTGCTTATCTCCATGGACCCAAAAGTCTAACCCAACTTTCTTCTAAAGCCCAAACAATGATAATCCAATTCGACCAGCCCATTTGGATTCATCTTCTTAAAATCAGCCCAATAACAAGACCAAGCCCATTCTTCTTCTTCAACTTCCAATGTTTTTCTGCAGAGACATTCAGACAGTTACAATTTTACAGTTTTTAACTGATTTTGTCTAAAAGAATACAGGCATGGCGGGATTACTGGCATGGGCAGCAGATGTCGTTGGAGCCCATGGAAACAACCATGAATTAGAAGAAGACAGAATTCCAATTGTGTTCACTGATGACCAGCAAAAGTATGTTCAAGAATTAGATTCAAAGGCTTCATCTTTGAGCCGTACGATCCAAGATCTACGGCTTAGATTGCCTCCACCTGATATCTCTCAACGTCTACCTCACCTTCTTGCTCATTCCATTGCATCCAATGCTGCTCTTGCTCTCCAGTTGAATGCTCATTCTGCTACCAAAGAGCAGGTAAAAATGCAGTCTTTGAGGTAATCTGGGGTTTATTTGTATCTGGGCTGTTTTATTTTTTTTTTGGTTTTATTTATGGGGTAGTTGTTGAATTGTGCAGTCTTCTTTTTGTGTTTCTGGCTTAAGGCATCTGGGTCTTTTGTGTTTTTGGATATTGGTGAAGCGATGGGTTTTGTTGGTGTTTTGTCTTGCTTTTATGCTCTTGGTTCGCTTTTTACCTGTTATTCTCATTTGGGATATTAAAATTGGTTTAGTTTTTATGGATGGTTCTTCTTTTGATAAATATAGAAAAAATTGCAACGCGTAGGGGATAAGTATAATAGCTTATGTATTGCTGTCGATCTGTTCAAGTGGAGATTTCATTTTGGTTAATTTTATACCCTTAAGATTTTCCATTTGGAAGTTTTTGAATGATACATATGAATTTAATATTTATACGACACTTTAAAGAGATTCAAAATTTTTTTTCAATGTAATGCATTTGGTTTGTAAAGATTTTTTTTTTTTTTTTGGGGGGGGGGGGGGGGGGCGTTTTGGGGGGTATAG
>NW_011499856.1:1312288-1317684 GCF_000495115.2 Populus euphratica | reverse complement strand
TGGGGGGGGGGGGGTGGTCTATGTAGGGATACATTGGTTCACTTCCCGAACCTACTCTTTTTTCAATCTTAAGAGTGATTGAGCTCCATATGAGGAATTGCTTGGGATCAGGGAAGTTGGTGGTGGAATTAATCTACATGCTCAAAGAAAGAGCATGATCTGCAGGGCATGTAAATTTTTGTGGGTTGGGGTGAAGGTGATGGTGCAGGTCTAATCTATCATGTAGTGAGTAGTGACTGTGTTTGTGTTTGAGAGGGAGTTTCCAACTGCTAGGTGTCTTCTGGAGTAAAATGTGAATATGCAGCGTGCACAGATTACTATAGATAATTTGGACATGCAAAGTTCTACTACTAGGTGAATCAAAAGCTCAAGTTGTGTTCTAAATCTCTTGCAATAGAAAGCCATATACTCACCTGACTCTTGGCATTTTATGAATCTATCTAGGCAAAGCTCAATTAGAAGTATCTCTCTAAAGATGTGAATAGAGTTTAGTTCTTTTGTTTTAAAAAAGTGCTATTAGGAGATGTTAGTGGCAAGACATTACATTCTGATAATATATGTGGCATGCAACCTTCACATCAGTAGAGGACAACATGTGAAATGGGATGATCATTGAATTCATATCCTTTCCAAGTGAGAAACTATTGAAATAAAAACTGAAATTCAGTTACTATGGATTTTGGTTATTTTTTTATTTTATACTTTCCTTTTCCTTTCTTCCTGGTACACTGGAGGACCAAGCTCTGGTGGAACCTGGGTTGACAGCATAAAGAAAGCTTTTCTTTTCCGTAAGCCATAAGTTGACCCTATTAGATGGGAATTTTGATGTCCATTGCATGATGCAATTATAAAAGTCTCAGATTGTCACCATAAGTGTGCATTCATTCATGCAATGAAGGACATTAGTAGGATAGTTTTCAAACTTTCCTTCTATGTGCTCTAATCTAGTGGGGCCATAACTGGTATGCCTTTTTATTGCACAACATTATTTTCCAAATGGTTAAATGTAAAAATATTTGGTTAACTTAAGCATTATCTTTTGCTGAATATCTGTAAACTCAGAGAGGTTGGCTACTTCTGTGAATTCTATTTTTTCCTTCTATAATTTCTACTTGACAAGACCAATCTAATAATGTAAATGAATCAGCACATTTTCAAAAAGAAATTTTCTTTCTTAGTGTAATGTTAATTTGTGATGGTGAGCCAGTGATATGTATTACTGGGAACCTGGATGAGTTCTGGTCAAAAGGCTGATTTAATTTCTATATAATAACATTAAATGATTATTGCCTTCTGATCTTCAAGTATTTTGGATCCAATTTTATTACAGGCCCAATTGAGAGAGGTGACCCTTCAGGAAGAAAATGCCAAGTATGAAAAGGCTATATTAAATTGTGAGAACAACATACATGAGAGAATTCAGGAAGCAGATTTACTTCTTAGGAAGTTACAGGTCAGACTTGCCTGCCAATCTATATACTTCTCTGATGAGTTATGTGCAATTTTTCTACGATCGCTTCAGTCATTAGTCATAAACATACATCTCCTGGTGTCCTGGCATTCTTTATTTTTTTCTGCTTCAATAAATAGACTTTGTTCGGCTTTCACTTCCTTTTTTTTTCTTCTGTAATTTAATGTTTGCTTTTATGTAATGAAATGTTAGGAAATGAATGAGATTGAACAAGCTTTGATAGAGGAGCTAGAAAATGCAGAAACTGCAATGGATGCTGGACAACACGGAAACTCTGGTGAATCAGTTAATGCATCTGAAACAACAGTTGAAGCTGGATCAGATGCAGAAGCTGCAAAGTCTGATATATCAGAGAAGTTGGATAACAAGAAAAAAGAATTGGTAGATTTGCATTTGTCTACTTCATACAAGCTTTCTTTCTCAACTCAGCTCCTTTTGTTATAAGTTCTTGAAAATCTTCCTTAATTCTCTTCAGAGTTCATTGGAAGAAATTGTTCAAGATTTAGATAAAAGGTGGATACAAGTTCAAGAGAATGCACTGAAGCAGCCTGGTCCAGGTTTGAAATATCAGAAATCTTCTTGAAGTTTGATATTCTTTCATCATTTTGTGTGTGTGTGTGAAAGAAAAAGAGAGGGAGCTGAGATCAGACTTTAGTTTACATTTCTTTCCTTGCTTTCTCGAAGTTTGTCGAAGGGACAAACTTGAGTTTGGTTTCCAAGAGATCAGCGTTTGCAAAGACTAGGCCATGGTTATTAAAAAAGTTTTTGAAATCTTAAAATTAAAATAGCGTTAATGATTCTAAACACTAACTATCATAATTGGTTAAGATCTTAGTAAAATAGGTTGTTGAATCAATAAAATCTCAATTTTACTTTCTGATTTTATGATTTTGGAATTTTGGGTAAATAAGAAATTTGGGCTATTTTGGACTTCCATAAGTCAATGGTTTAGAGGCCTGAGTCACATGATTTGATATGACCTTGGTGTCATGAGTGTACCTAATCTGATTCCATTTCGATGAAACCTTATACCATAGAATGACTTGATATACCCAAGTATGTTTGTCTCCGTGGAACGACATTTTTCTTTTGTTCGGTGTGGCCAAGCCTTGTTTTGCATGAGCATGGTATTGTTCCATGGACACAAGTATGATTAAATTACATATCTACCATTAACAGTAAAATTAATTGGTTACAATTGTTGTTAGAGAAATGATTAGTTACTAATATTATCACTTGAGCATAGGTATTTTATTAATTTTGTTTGTTTTTTTTTTGAGTCCATAAAATCTTATGATTTTACAATCTGATCTTACAATACGATTACGATTTTCAGTACCTCTAATGATCCAAGTAAAAAAAGTGATTTTAATAACATTGGGCTAGGCTTTCCCTGGAATAGGATTGTAACATTTGGGAAAGTGTCTTATGTTAGGCTTCAGGGAGGATTACAACCTTTAGGTGGGGATTAGATTTGTTGTGTACAGTGGATGTTCCATGGTGATCTCTTGATCTGATTGCTAAATGTTGTTTCTTTCAATAACTCTTTCACAGTGTTTTGTTGATGTTCAGTGATTAAACATATTCCTTTTGTAATCAGTGACAAGATAACCTATGCAATTGGTATTTAGTAGAAAAATTATCACTCTTGAAGGAGTAACTTGCACAGGGGAAATTTGACTTGAAAGTAATTTTGCCACAGCTCAGAGAGAGAAGTTATTGGATAAACAGCTTCATAGCCTAATCGAGCAACTAGCAGCTAAACAGGTAGATTTTACAATTTATTACAATTTGGCTACTACTTATGACTTCTGTATCAATGTGGAGTAGATACCTCATGGAATAAACACCAACTTTTCAAAATGGTGTCTTGTTTGTAGGCACAAGCAGAGGGCCTGGTCAGTGAAATTCATTTGGAAGAGATGGAGCTAGAAAGGTTGAATGGGTTGTGGAGGAGGATTGAGAGTAGCAATGTAGAGGGCAATACTGCCAGGAATCGGTTTGGAAGAAGCACCTCGGACAAGGGGTCTGCTTTTGCAGACTATATTGTCGACAAGCTACCATATTCCACTGGTGGGCCGAACTGAGCACCAACAGAGACTCATGTTCCTGAGGTCGGCTTTTGTTATCTACATTTTATTCTTGCACATTGTGGTTTTCATCAAGCTTTCATTTTGAGTAGCATCAAGAAAATTCTCCTCTCCATATTTGAATGTGAGATATTTCCGGTGTGTAAATCATTATTTTGTAAAGAAGTGACTTGTTCCTCTTTTGTAATGCAGTTGGCTGCCTGGACTAACTCTCCCCCTCCCTCCCTCTCTCTCTCTCTCTCTCTCTCTCTCTTATATATAATATATATATATATATCCAAGGAAGCTGTTTACCACTTCCCAATTTTATGATAGGTTGCCGCAGACTTGTACATGGACGAAAAATTAATGATTAGTGGGTGGAAAATAGGAAAAAAAGAACGATAAAGCAATGACATTATAGGGAGGAAAGAACATTATAGCTGTGATTCGTAGAGTTTTTGATGTTCTCAAATAGAGATTTGACCTAAGAAATGTAAAATTTAGTTGGAGGAGAACTTCATGAACTTAGCATCATCCAATTCCAATACATTCGTCATCATCTGTAACTGGTGACATAATCAGTAAAATACACAGTGGATAGTAACATGAAAAGGAGGATTAACGGGGTCCGGACCAAGAAATAAAGATCTTGCAAAATGAGCACCCCTTTTGCACTCTATTTAGTTCAATACCAAACACCATAGGTGATGATGACTGGGCTGTTCAATTTATTTGATACATATGTTTGTCCATGGCTTCTCAAAATGCAATAATTTGAAAGCTTCGGTGCTTCTTTGATAACAGCTAGAAGTAGTGGATTTGATCCCATTGGTATGTTGATTCGACTGTCGGTATGTGTAATGTGAGGGGAACATGAAACCTTTTCCATGTTCTTGTTTCATATGTTCGTAAACACTTCATTTACTTGTAAACGATAACCCATTACAGAACAAAGATTACAAAGAATAACGAATAGTGTTGATAAAACGTGTTGAAGATATACGAATATATTCATTTCTTCATGAAATAGTTTTCTGTAGCTTCTCATAAAAAGATCTCCACGCTTCCTTCCTTATCATATAAAGCAAAAACTCATTCCAAGTGTCAATGGGGCCAGGCAAGCACCAGTGAACGCAGTCAGCTACAGTCACATTGCTATGAGGTGAGCGACCATAATAGTTTGGGTGCCCATCTGGCCTCAGCAGCATTGCTTCTGTAGTTGCTAGCAGCTCAAATTTTAAACCCCCCTTCCTCCCTTCTTTCTGTGCTTTCCTTAGCTCTTCAACTTGTGTGAGGTAGAATTCCAAGTTATACCCATCGAACTTCATTTCCTCGCTTGTAAAGGGCGTTGTCCTAATACAATTCCCTCCTTCATTCCACGCTCCATTTTCGAAGTGTGAAGGAGAAAATGTCCTTAAAAATGTAATGCCCTTGTAGTTCTTTAGGCTTCGAAGGGTCTCAAACGCAGTTCGAAATGCCATTCTGTAGCCATAATACTTTGTGACAGCAGTAATGTTTTCCATGTAGCAGTTATGACAACCAACAATCTGACCATTGATGTAGTATATAAGAGGACGGAAGAACCATTGTCCAGCTGAGATGATCACATAGTCGAAACTTTCAATCTGACTAGCCCATGCCTCATCAGCTTGGTCTAAGTAAAGGCTCATCAGGCTGTTGAGGGAATGACCATTGGGGTCTGCATCACGGGACTTAACCAAGAACGGAGACCAAAGAGTAGCTAGAGTAAACCCGTAATCAGCATAGAACCAGCGTTTGAAATATGTTGTGTCTGCTGTATACCTACGAGAAATATCCTCAGGATGGGTCACCTGAAAGACAAGAGCAGGAAT
>NW_011499856.1:1289587-1312217 GCF_000495115.2 Populus euphratica | reverse complement strand
GGCAGGAATGAGAATCAAACTTGTATCAGAAATTCTTGGTGCAATTACAATAACTTGAATCACTCAACATTGTGCATCTAACTTTGATATGTAGAGTTTAGACACTGATCGTCTGGTCAATGAAATAATTGCATCCTAGCAAATTCTGGTTTAATTTTAATGGTGCGAATCATATGATGCAAAGCTTGTAACTCGAGCCATCGAGTGTGCTTGGTGATTCAATGCATATGAACATATGCAACGATGAGTGATTAAAGGCTTACACTGGATAAGAGACATAACAATGATTGCATTTGATTCCTTCCTACAGAGTCTCCGACGAAGGCCATCATCTTCCCTCGAACAAGTTCCAAGAATTGCTTTGCATTAAAGAAAGGTAGCTCACATTTCTCTGGTCTCCACCTCCATTTCATGAACTCCGTATCAGGTCTGCCAAATTTCATGCAATTGTGCTGGTCGATGATTAGGCTACAAGTTGCATCAGTGTAGTAAGGACCATTAGGATCAGGAATCCATTTTCCACTAAAAATGTCACATTCCTTCACTATTCCTATGTTTCTCAAATCACTGATATCAATCTTAGGGGATGGTGGTGGTGAACGTGAAGTTGTCAACAGATACAGAGGGACGATGGTGAGGAAAACTAGACAGAGGGCTAGCAGCAGCAGCTTTTTGGAGGCGCTGTGCTGCGTGTTCTTTCCAATGGAAAACTCAATGTCATTAAACTTCATGGTGAAGTAAAACAACAAACTTTGCATTTGTGCACTCTGTTGGGGCTAAAGTGATGTTTTTATATTGTTTCTGGACATGGATCATGTATTTGACCAATTACAATGAGTTTTAACAGCTAGACCGGAGATTTAAGGATACGTGTTGATTCGTATATAATGTTAAAAGTAAACTAGTTTTTGGTTTTTCTAAAAACAGAGAAACTGGATTATTAGTTGAATTAAATAAATTGATTAATTAGTTTATAAACGATTAATTGGTTAAGTTGGTAGAATATATTTATTGTTTAAATTAGGATTTTTTCTTGAGTAGTTTAATTCCTTATTTATTTAGAACTTGAGGCTTATAAATATACTTATAATCATAAATATAATTAAATATGTGTAGAGAGGAATATACAAAAGAAAACACTTAACAACATGCTATTTCTCTCAAATCATCTTTTTGTCCTTTAGTTTTGCTATTCATAAACATCTACCACATCAAAAAAAAATTTCTAATAAATGATATCAGAGTTTTTTTTTATGGTTTAAAATGACCAATACAAACTTCACACTTTAATGTCCTCGTTTGACAAATGAAAATTATAAAATTTTATATGTATTTATGTGAAAGCTTGGCTAAATTTCCAAGATGCTTGGAAAATAATTGAAAAAAGGCTTTAAAAATCCTAATTAAAGAGCAACATTGATTTAAGCTTAAAAGAGGTTATGCGAAAAGCACAAAGGAAGGATCAACAAGTACTCACAATCATTTATCAATGTCTGGATTATGACACTTATGAGATAGTGGCTTATACAACCACTGTCAAGCAAGTATGAGAACTTTTACAATAATCAAACCAAGAAGTTGATAATGTCAGAAAAGTAGTTATGAGATGACCTTGAAAAGCTATATATGCTTGGATTAGAGAGTATTTTAGATTACTTTGCTAGAGTATTGGTCATATATAATCAAATTAAGAGATATAGGGAGAAGAAGGAGGAAATACGTGTGGTAGAAAAGACTCTACACTTATTGTAAAAGAAGTTCCATTATGTGGTGGTCGTGATAAAGGAGTCATAAAATATGAATTTTCTTATAATTAAAAAACTCATGAAAAAACTACAAACACATGAAAAAAGAGTCAATGACATTAAAAAAGATGTAGGAGCGCAAACATTTTTTTCAAAACATTATTACAAAGAAAAACAAGATAGTTTTAGATATATCCAAGGAGGTAGAAGATGTGGATAAGAGACAGAGGAAAAGAAAGAACATGTAAATTAGGTAAAGAAGGTCAAGACAACTTTAATAAGTCAACCGGTCGATCAAATAAAGTAAATCGGTCGATTAGTTCATTTAACAATGGCAATCCGAAATCCAGGTTTGACAAAACAAAAGTTAAATATTATAATTATAAGAAGACGAGTCATTATGCCATGGATTACTATAAGCTAACTAGAAGGGTTGAGGAGAATGTCAATTTTGTTTTAGAAAATGATAAAGAAACCACCTTATTACTAGTCTATAATGAATTAATGCAAGCCAAAAAGAATATGTGATATCTAGATAGTGGTGCTAGCAATCACATGTGTGGAGATAAAAATAAGTTTATGAAGTTTGATGAATTAATTAAAAATAATGTCACCTTCGTAGGTCTTTTAAAGGTTTCCATCAAAGAAAAATGTATGATTTTTATAAAATTAAAAAATAAATCATTAATTTATTGATGATATCTATTATATCCTTACTATAAAAAGCAATATATTGAGTTTAAGATAATTGTTAGAGAAATGTTATGAGATTAAGATGCAAGATCATACCTTGACATTACTTGATACTTATGAAGCTATGATTGCAAAGGTAATAATGACAAAGAACATAGAGATGGACATGCCTAAATGTTTAAATGCATGTATAAAAGATGAGAATTGGCTTTGACATATGAGATTTGAGCATGTAAACTTTGATAAATTAAAGATGTTGACACAAAAGGAGATGTTAAAGGATTTATCATCCCTTATATATCCAAATTAGTTATGTGAAGGATGTTTAGTGGACAAATAATGTTGCAAGGGCTTTCCAAAGAAGTTTACATCTAGAGCAAATCAACATCTACAAAAGATATAACAATCAAATTTCTTATAAGTATTCAACCATACTTATTTGGTAAAAAAGTATATTTTCTAGTTTTTATTGATAATTATAGTATAAGAAGATAGGTATACTTTTTAAAAGAAAAGTCTAGTGTATTTAATTGTTATAAGAAATTTGAGGCATTAGTTGAAAAAAAAAGTGGTTATTCTATAAATAATTTAATATAAGGGGTGAATTTTGTTCTAATGAGTTTAATGAGTTTTGTAAAGATTATGGTATAGAGAGACTCCTAATATTGCCAAGATCAACACAATAAGATGAGGTGAGGAAAAAGAATAGAAGTATCCTCAATATGACGAGAAACATGTTTAAAACTAGAAAAACATTAAATGAGTTTTGGGTTGAAGTAATAAATTATGTTGTTTCTTTTTCAAATATATGTCATACAAAATGCTTGAATCATGACTCCACAAGAAGCATGAAATAGAATAAAGCTAAGTGTTACTCATTTGAAAGTATTTGGAAGCATTGATTATGTGCATATAAATGATTATGTAAGGATCAAAATAGATGATAAAAGCAAAAACATGATCTTTGTAAGCTATGATAAAAATATAAGCTTTACAACCCCAATAAAGAAAATACGGTGATTAGTACAGATGCTGAATTTGATGAAGAATGAGAATGAGATTATAATGTAAATGATGGTGAGAAGTATGACTTTATATCAATTCTTAATAAAAAGGAGTAAAGATACAAAGATCATTAAGAACTTGTTACACCTCTATAATTACTAATGAACTCAACTTCACTTCTATCTTTTTTTTTTTTTTAGTGTAAGTTCTAATAATGGCAGCCTACCTAATCCACTAAGAAAGATAGCCTACCTAATCCACTAAGAAAGATAAGGAACCTTGATAACTTGTATGAGATAACTAATACTATTGATGATGATTTAACACAATATTGTTACCTTACTACATGTGATCCTATAGTGTTTGAAGAAGCAATAAAGAATGAAAAGTGAAGAATTGTTATGGATAAGGAGATTGCATCAATTAAGAAGAATAACACATAAAAATTAGTTTATAAACCAAAAGAAAAGAAACCAATAGGTGTCAAGTAGATTTACAAAGAAATAAAGAATGTCAAAGAAGAAGTGGAAAGATATAAAGCAAGGTTAGTGATAAAAAACTATAATCAAAAGCAAGGGATTAACTATGATAAAATGTTTGCTCCAGTTGCTAGATTAGAGACCATTTGGTTAATCATTGCCACAACTGCCCAATACAGATAGCAAATCTATCAAATAGATGTCAAATTAGCTTTTCTAAATGGTTTTCTTAAGAGAAGGTCTACATTGAGCAATCTATGAGTTATGAAGTGAAGGAACATAAAGAAAATGTTTTGAAGTTAAACAAAGCTTTGTATGGATTGAAGCATGCGTCAAAAGGTCAGTATAGTTGCATTGATGGTTATTTCTTAAATAATATATTTGTAAAATGCCCCTATAAATATGCTACTATGTAAAGATAAAAGAGAGTAGCAATACTCTTATTGTATGCTTGTATATAGATGACTTGAACTTTATAGGAAATAATTCAAAGATATTTGAAGACTTTAAGCAAACAATGATCAATGAATTTGAAATGATGGATATTGATCTTATGAAATACTACTTATGGATTGAGATCAAATAAGAAAAAGATAAAATCTTTTTGAATTAAAAGAAGTTTGCAAAAGAAATTTTCAAGAAGTTCAAAATGAAGGATTATACAAAAATGAATACTCCAATTGAGTGTGAAGTAAAGATGTCAAATAATAATGAAGGAGAGAAGATAAACTTTACAACATTCAAAAGTCTAATTGGGAGGTTAGGATATTTGACATGCATCTATCTAAATATTCTTCACTATATCATGTGTTTGTTATTCCATATAGTTAGGAGTTATGAATGTCACAAGAGAAAAGCCAACAAAAATTGATGTAGACAACTCATCAATTATTATCTTAGCAAAGAATCCAATATTTCATGATAAAAGTAAGCACATTAATACAAGTTTTCATTACCTACAAGATTGCATTACAAACAAATAAATTAAAGTCAAGTATATAAAGATTTAAGATTAAATTAAGGATATTTTGATGAAATCACTCAAATATAATGTTTTTGTTAAGATGAGAGTTATATTTGGAGTTATAAGGAAATGAAGTTCAAGGGGATGTTGAAAGTAATCTAGATCTTGATTTAAAAAAAAAAACAAAAAAATTGATCTACCAGTTGAGAACCGGTTTAAAAATAGTTGATCGATTAAGTCAACAGAATACTTTTATTTTAAATTAGGATTTTAATTCTTTATTTGTTTAATATTTAAAGTAGACTTATAATAAAAAGCATAATTTAATATGTAAAAAGAAATATATATAAAAAAACACTTGATAAGATTGCATTCTCTTAAATCTTCTTCTTGTACTTCAGCTTTGCTATCTTTAAATACCTACCACACCAATTTTTTTCTTTCAACGGATACTACACCTTTTTATTTTTGGTGAAGCATCGTAATCAATAATTGATAGCGAGCTTAGGAAATTTCGTTTCCGCATTAATCTGTTCAGTGACATCCTTTTTAGAGGTAAAGTTTGAGCACCTGTGCAAAATCACAATCATGATGCAAATGCCCTTTATTTTGTTAAAGCATCATCATGATCATAACTGAGTACTACTTAGCCTTATTCATTCTCTGTTCATAAAGGATTTAAGTACCATACAGACTTGATTTTTAGTTTGCTTAACAATCACACATGCATGCACCTAATCGTATTAACCAGCAGTAACCTAATGAAAATCAAAACCATGTGCACTAAATTTTCTCTGACACACTTTTGATGAAGTTGGAAATGATTCAAGCCAAGTCTTCAAATAGAGCAAGCTGAAAATGGACTGCATTCCTTTATGCCGATTCTATCATTCATTTTTGTAGGCACAGAAAGGTGCACTTAGTTTTGTCTAGGGTCACTTGGGAATAGAGATGCAGAAGAATTATAACATAATCAAACAATGATCACATTTTACAGTAAGAAATTGGCAGCACAAGGCTCATGAATAACATTGCGCCACCTCATGGTGTTTAGCATTGCAGGTATCTTCAACTGCAAGTATTGGACTGCTCTTTTGGGTATATTTAGAGCCAAGCGAGACTGGCGTGGCTTAGGAGCAAAGTTATGGATGATTGCATATCGCATTTTAGTGAAACTGGGTTCATTCTATGCACATTTCAACACTTCTTTTCGGTGGAAACTTAAGTACCTTCTGCTTTGATAATAGAGTGCTAATCATTCATGTCATCTGCTTCTTTCTGAAACAAAATATCAGCTGGGGCCTATTACACATCTCCCTACCCAGTGTGACAACCAAGGGTGGGACTTGGTAGACTGTTGGGTTATTAATTTATTATATCCACGAGAAAAATGATATGGAAGCACTTTCCTTTTTGGCTGTATATTACTTTACTATCAAATTGGTCTGAGAAAAGGGAACAAGCTGTTGGGATTTAGAAGAAATGGTTGCCTAACCATTGTTGGTCATTTGGTTTCTCAGCAATCACTCCAAATGTTCTTGCACATGAATTTGAACAATATTATGGTTGGGTTACTTAAAGATGATGAAGTTATCTTAGTTGATGTTTAGATAAAGAAAAAGAAACGGCTAGCTCCTCACCACGTTTCCCTCATCAGCATCTGAAGCAAGAGCTCGTTCCATTTATCAATCAATAGGGCCTGGTAAGCACAGGCAAGAGTCACATTCTCATGTGACCAGTGTCCATGATGGTTTCGGTGTCCATCTGGTCCCCCAACCATGGCTGCAGTTATGTCTAGCAACCTGAACCTTAAGCCCCTATTTTTCCCTCTCGTTCTCTCCTGAACTCCTTTACTAGAGTCAACGACAGCTCCAAAACATCCCTCCAATTTCAATTCTCCACTGGAAACGGCTGCGTCCTGACACAATTGCCTCCTTTATTCCATTCCTCGTTTTCAAAATGTGACGGTGACAAAAGTCCTAAAGAATGTCACCCCATTAAACCTTTCAAGGCTGAGTAGGGTCTTGAAGGTGTTGCCCTATAAAACAGAGTATATTTGTTTAGTTTATTATTGTGTAATATAATAAGAATATAGTAAATTTACAATTATACAAAGGCTAGCAAGTTTACTAAACTACACACACACAATGTCTAGTATAGAGTTTATACTTGAATAAAATTAATTTAGAGTATTTATAGAATATAATCAAGAAATCAATACTTTATTCTTAAAAAATTATTGTTGCTTATTTTTAAATATTTTTTTAATAAGTCTCTTAGTATTTGAGTTAATCGTATTAACCTTGTAATTCAAGTTATAAGATTAATATAATTTAATAAAAAATAAATTAAAATAAATTATAAAATTTAATTCTTAATAAATTATAAGTTACGAAATAAAATCAACATTACTTAAATTAATATTTTGCAAGATAATCTATAATAAAAACATACAAATTAATATTTATTTTCCCCAAATCTTTACTTAACTTACAGGTGGATTTGTGTGACTCACCTCTATAATTCATACAGCTAATATCAGAAAAGAAAAGAAAAGATCTTAACCTAACACTGAGATGATGCTAGGAACTTCAATTAGAGATTTTGCCTCTGCATTAAGATGTTTTTACAGGCCTGTTCTTGGGAAATTGTCAAATAGGCCTCTTCTCTTGGAGGCTTTTATTCAATTAATAATTTTGGACCTGAGCCATAACCCATTATTTTGGTTTTAAAATGATATACCTAGTAAAAAGTCCTCCATTTGGGATCCATCATCCATAGAATCAGCTGCAAACCTCCAGAAACACACATTAATCTTCAAAAGCCTAACATTGAGGTTAGCATTGCATAGTGGGCGTCCATGGGTCAAGATCACCCAAAGGAAGTACAACGATAAGCATGATGTGCTTTTGGACTATATTGTTGTATTTTAAAAATATTTTTAGATTATTTTGATGTATTGATATAAAAAATAATTTAAAAAAATATAAAAAATATTTTAATATATATAAAAAAACAATTTAAAAAACAAGTATTATCGTACTCTCTGACACTATTGCAGGTAGCAAAAACCAAAATGGCAACAACCAGAATACAATGATGTTTCATGAGCTTCTT
The DNA here is from genome assembly GCF_000495115.2 of Populus euphratica. NCBI lineage: Eukaryota > Viridiplantae > Streptophyta > Magnoliopsida > Malpighiales > Salicaceae > Populus > Populus euphratica. The sequence goes on along the minus strand of NW_011499856.1, from coordinate 1,304,214 downwards.
GAGTTGTACTCATCATGGGGCTGTTTTTCAAGTGTTTACTTTAATAAAGATTTGCAATAATTTTTGTTGTCATATTGACATGTCCTTTGTAAGTGGAGAGAGATTCCTGACATGTCTTTATTGCCAAGAAAAGAACGTGTGCTTCGCATTGCTGTTGTATATTCATGAAAGTTGATATTCCTGCATCTTATGGACAAGGCTAAATCATTTACATCACTTTGGTTTGGATTGGAGCAGTGACCAATGTTTCATTGCATTATATGTTCTTTTGTCTCTCTTATGTCTAGTCTCGGTCCTGGGAATTAGTGGCCTGTCGATGTTTTTTCTTCGAGGAAAGAGTTCTATGGATGATCTCCATCTTTTGTCTCTGTGTAGTCCTCTTCAAGAGGAAAGAAGTTTTCCTGTAATGGACGGGGAGTAGCTATCAAGAAAGCTGAGGTTCCTTGCAGCACTTATTCTGGACTGAGTTATTCCAACACCACAAAAAACCAATTCAGTTTCTGTATCTTTTATACTTTAGAATGTCCTAAAGAAACACGCATCATTGCGAGACAAGATTTTGGAGGAAGACACAGCATGGAGCTGCAGATTGGAGCTCTGGAGTCAGCAGAGTCGTGAGTTGATATTCTTATTACTTTCAGGAAGAACACGGGGTAGATAACAAACACGGCATCAGGGAATTTTCCTGGAGACAAAATCTACACGGCAGAGCAGTATCTGAAACTGTCATCAGTATAGGCGCACTTGAACCTGAAGCTGGCCAAAACGTCGAACTACCAAGGCAAATCTCATTGTAACATCTGAGAAGAACATAACATTAATTTTCCAGCTGAAATCATTCTTCAAGTTGGCCGTTGCCTACAATTTCCCAACTCCTAATGTTGACAAACTTGAGACATCTGATGTTCAATGGAAGCAATTTCCGTAACCGTGTCTGTGACCATAATATTGATGGCTGAGACAAAAAAAATATAAGTTTTAATTTCATACAAAAATTGATTTATGAGTTCCAAGCAAGCCAAAACACAATCACTGGAGAAGGCTAAGTATAGATATTTGGTCTTTAAGCTCCAACATCAGTACTGAAATACAAAATTTTTGTCCTACGCATAATAAAATGAAAAGTAAAGCAACTACACTCGAAAACAAGCAGAGGAGTCCAATTATTGAATTGCTTAAGCAGCACCCTTTCCCTTCTTCCTCTGGATCTTCTTCATATAAAATTCAAGTTCTTTTCCTTCTAAGATGTATCTGTTGGGGAAAAGATAAGTTAGAAAATAAATAAGCTAACAACGAAAGCCCCATTTACTATCAGTATGTAACTAACTCTTGACAACTCACCCATCAGCTCTGCCACATTGACCAGGTCGAGAAGAGATGGAAGCCAACAGCCTACCACTTCCAAACTGCTCTTCAATGTGAGGATCCAGCTTACGACCCTGTTGACGCTTCTCAAGCTTCCTGATGACATGGTTACTCTTTTTTGTTTCTTCTGTAGTTGCTTCTCCTTCCTGCTGATATACAAGACAGAACATTTTAATTAAGAACACCACATAAAGAAACTAAAAGAGAATAATATGTCAAACCAAATCAGGAAAGAAGCAGAAGATAAAACAGCAGATTACCATGCAAAAACAATAATTAAAATATAGCATGGTTTCTATCTTGTTGGCAACATGAACAACACTAATGACCCTTAGCACACAAATAAGCCATAGCAAAACATCATCAATAAGCAGTTCTGCTAATCTTGAAAAACAAAAAAGAGAAAAAAGAAGGCAGTTTGTTATATTCTACAAACAAACAGGACGATCCACTGCATTCAATATTTGCATTGAAGTTATGTTAAATATCAAATTTATTGATGAGAAACTTCGGAGGACAAATGGTTCACCTGAATATTCAGGATACAAGAGAAGAAAAAAAAAAATCAAAATGAGGAATGACATTGAACACACAAACACCACACCTTAGTACCAAAAAATCTTATTCTGGAGAAAATACGAATGGGCCAAAGTCACTGAATCAAAATTCATGCTTTAGATAGTTTTGAAGGCTTTACAGGAGCAGCGAAACATTGAAGTGAGGAGGGTTCATATTGATTCCATAAAGCTAAAAAAACAGATCAAATTCTCTTATCCTACTCATAAACAACGTTGGCGAAATTCAGTAGATCCCATAGAAGTGCCATTCTTACACTTGGGAAAATCAAGTTAACAACGATCATGGGCATCTAGCAAACGTCCTCAACGTGAAATCAAAAATCAAATATAAAAGAAACAGAAAAGAAGCATTATTCTGGTAAAGCATATACAATAATACCTCAGGGGTTTCCTTCTTCACCACAGCCTTCTTCTTCCTACCAATGTCAACCCCATAATGCTGAAGGTACCATTGCTTGAAAGGGGCAGCATCCACCTGAACAATAGCACTTTTGACAAGAGTCTGGGTTCGGACAAGCTCATTGTTTGAGGCATTGTAAACCACATCAAGAATACGGGTCTTGCGAGTGACAGCTTCACTGCCCCACGAATAGTTCCCAGTATCCAATCTGAGGGCCCTCCACTTCACATTGCCTCCTCGCACACGAATTCTTCTGACAGTCTTGTTGCTTGAGAGCTTAGTGCTTGCAGGCTGACGGCCTAGCTCATACCTTCATCAATCCAATAAGCAAGTAATTAATATAAATAAATAAATAAATAAAATAAATAAATATTGAAACTAAGGAGAATTAAGGAAATTGTACTTTCTCTTCTTTCTCCAGGCCTTCTTCTTGCCTCCAGTGGCACGCCTCTTGTGCATAGAGTCACGTGAGATACCTTGAAAGACATAAACAGAGACACCATTTTACAGCAGAACACAACACAGCACACAGAGATATACTACTTTTTTATTTCAAGGCAGAGAAACGGAGAGAGATTTTACTTACCCATCGTTGCGGCTGCGGTTGCGGTTGCGGTTTTACAGAGACCACTGATTTATGTATCTGCTCCTAAGCGCCTCTCTCCTTCGACTTACCAGCTCTGCTATTCGTAAAACCCTAGTTGTCCGTCAATACGGGGTAGTCTTGTCATTGTACATACCCCCCATTTCTTTTCTTTTCCAAAGGCATTTATTTTTGGCTCCACGTTGAACTCAAAGACAAATTAAAAAAAAAAAAAGCGACGCTATTATGAATATATTTTCTAGTATAATAAAAGTTTTTAATTAAAGAATGCAAGGATAATATTTGTGTTTAATAAAATATATTGGAAAATATAAGAACAGAGAAAATCAAATAAGACGTCAAGTTGCGTAAAGATTTAAACAAGAAACAAATCTTTTATACACACACACACACACATTTCAATTTATATATATTTTTAATTTATCTTCCAGATTAATTCTACTCACTTAATATAAATATATATGGTTGTTGTTCTTATTAATTAACTATGAAAATACAACTTATTTATCTAAAATTTGAGATAAAAAAATCAAAGATAAATTAAAATATTTTTTTAAAATATTATAAAAATAAAAAAATTATATTTAATATCATATAGTTTGGTGTGAATCACACTTTGTCATCATAGTTTAAAAATTTGTATATCCTTTTTAAAAAATCAATAAACATTGTTGAAATATTTATAAAATTATTATTAATTTTTTTTTAAATAACTAAAAAGACTTGAAACAAGGCGTATAACAAAAATGTTCTTGGTAGAAAGTGAGATGAATATTTTGCATAGTGAAAAGGAAAATGAGGGAGATGAAGGGTGTGTTTCCGTGTTTCTAATTTTTTTTTAAATATATATATTTTTTTTATATTTTTAGATTGTTTTAATGAATTAATATTAAAAATAATTTTTTAAAAATAAAAAAAATAATTTTAATATATTTTTAAATAAAAAATATATTGAATTATTATTGTTACCATAATTCCAAATATATCAAAAATCATGAAGTAAAGATAAGGTGAGTTTTACTATATTTTTTATATGATTAGTCTGTGATTAATTTTTGCAAGGAAGACTATTTCATAACTTAAAGAAAATGGTTCCTCGTTTTTACTTGGATACTTAAAAATATTTGTTGAAACCTTCTTTGTAATTTTTTTTTTTCATCTTAAAATGCACATGCCCTCCCTTCCAAAAACTTAAAGCATTGTTAGGCATGGTAAATCAATTATCTCTGTAGTGGTTTTTTTTTTTTTTTTTTAAATTGATGACATATTATTTGGCTTAGCAAATGATTAAGTGATGGTTTTACAAATTATATGTTTTTCATTCTTATATTTTTTTTGTCACCTTTGGTAACTATAATTTGAGGTTCAAGTATTAGAATCTTAAAAAAAAAAAATATTTTTTTTCAAAAACAAAAACACCTAAAAAATCTACCAAAATTCTTAATAAACACATTTTTAACACTAATGCAAAAGGATATTTTTTTGAAGAAAAAGTTACTTGATTTCTTGGTTATTTTTATTTTTTGCTATTTAGTTTAGAAAATTAAATATTATGCTCAGTAATTTTATTTTTCTAATTTATTTAGGACTTAAATATTATGCTCAATAATTTTATTTTTCTAATTTATTTAGGATTTTTTGTTTTTTTCCCCTTTATTTTCAAGTTTTTTAGGTTGTTTAGGTTGTTTTTTTATATTTATTTAAAGAGTACGAGGATACTTGGTGTGGTGAATTATCGAGAAATAAGATTTTGAATTAGAATTTTTGGTGAGGTGACCTTATGTAGTAGAATTTTATATTGTTTGTTATTCTTATTTTTCTAATGTTGTTATTGTATATGTCGGTTGATATTAGAGCATAACGAGTTCTGGTGGTTAGTTGTTATGTATTGTTAAATAACCATGATTATAATAAGTGATAACATAATAGAGCATTCTCATTTAGGAAGGGATGTGAAGGTTCTATCTTAGGATGGAGATGTTTAGGAACTAATGATATAAGATATGTAAAGATAGATTGTAGAATTAATATGTTAGTTAATAGTGATAAAGTTGTAAAGAAAAGTTAAAGAGTTATCTCGTCAATTAGCATATATCAATAAGAAAAAAAAGTAGAGCGTCAATTAGCATATATCAATAAGAAAAAAGCAGAAAATCATGAGGAGGGTGATTATGAATCCATAATTAATTTTGAGAAGTTATTTCAAAGGCATGAGTAGAAAAACCAACTTATTGTTAAAGATAAGAATCATGGAGATTTTGATAATATCGTTTATAATAAGATAAGTATGGGTTTGTATTCTCTATTAATTTATGATGTATGTTTTGATGATGAGTTTGTTGATAATGATAGCATGAACAATGACAATGATTAAGTTATGAATGGTGTCTTCATTCATAAGTTAAGGATTGAGTGTAAAGAAAACATGGAAGATGCTCAACAAAAAAAATAATTTAAACTATATTAATCCTTTTGAGTACAAGTTTACTATTATCATAAAAGATAAATGTATTCAATGGTTATATAGATATAACATTCATTGATGATGTAAGAATTTATTATTCTTAAAGTCAATGAAAGTGAAATAATTTGTTAATTATTGTTTTTATATAAATATTAAGATAAAAAAACTGAAGTTGATGTTTAATATTGTTATGCACTTGAAGAAAAAAAAGAAAAGGAGTTGAAGAGCCTTGCTTAGATTTCCACAAGATTGAGGTAAGAGAAATTTAAATTCAATGAATATTTTTTTAATTTAAAGAGACTGACGCAAGATATTTTTATGAAAAAATATTTTTTTTATTCTATTTAGTTGAGAAAAATAAATAATAAGCTTAATAATTTTATTTTTCTTAGTTTATTTAGTTCTTTTATTACTTTTCCTTAATCTTCAAGTTTTCTAGTTTGTTTAGGTTGATTTTTTTAGTTATTTAAGGAGTTTTAAACCTCTTATAGATGCAAAATACTTGGAAAAAAATATTTATTAATAAAATTATGAATTAGAGTTTTGTGTAACAACTTTATTAGACTTTAATTTTATCTTTCTATCTTATTGTTTTGCTTATATTTCCATCCATGTCAGGTGGTTTTAGAGCCCCTCAAGGATGTCACGAAATAGAACATGTTTACGAGGGAAGGTATAAAAAGTTTTCTTTTGTTGGAATTCCTGAAACATATAAATCCAACAAAAAACTATAATTAATTTTTTTTTTGAAGTCTCAAGTATCCTTTAGATAATCTAGGATTATTTAGGATTTGAACGAAAATTACCTAAAAATCATATTTTCTTTTGGAGATGTGATCAACTTCTTCAAAACTAAGTTGTTGCAGACTATAAATCATTCAAGTGTCTAACCTCTAAGAGTAATTTATAGGAACTATAAGTTATCCATCCCTATGGCTTCTAAGACATACAACAATTTATAATCCTTCTAAATCATCATGTCATTCCAGTCTTGAAGCTCTTTTTTGTATTTTTTTAGCTGTTTTTTATTTGCACATCATACCAAAAATCATGCAATATATATGGTACAAATTAATTATTTATTAGTAAATAAAAAATAAAATTTTAATATTTGAAATAAAAAAATATCTTGCATTTGATCTTACCCAATTGCAGCATGATTCTTTTAAATCCTTCTTACAACATTATTATCAACTTTTTCGCATTCAAATTTTTTCTTGAAGTAAAAATTTATATAAAAAAAGTCAGTAATTTCAATAAACTAACCAAATTAATTTTAAAAAATATATTTAAGTTAATACTAACCTTGAACCTTGAAAACTGTTCCATTTAGGATGTTTGAAAACCCGGTATCATTGAAATAATAGAATTTTCATTGATGATTTAAAAACCAGGAAGGTATAAAAAGTTTTCTTTTGTTGGATTTCCTGAAACATATAAATCCAACAAAAACTATAATTAATTTTTTTTGAAGTCCCAAGTATCCCTTTAGATAATCTAGGATTGTTTAGGATTTGAACGAAAATTACCTAAAAATCATATTTTCTTTTGGAGATGTGATCAACTTCTTCAAAACTAAGTTGTTGCAGACTATAAATCATTCAAGTGTCTAACCTCTAAGAGTAATTTATAGGAACTATAAGTTATCCATCCCTATGGCTTCTAAGACATACAACAATTTATAATCCTTCTAAATCATCATGTCATTCCAGTCTTGAAGCTCTTTTTTGTATTTTTTTAGCTGTTTTTTATTTGCACATCATACCAAAAATCATGCAATATATATGGTACAAATTAATTATTTATTAGTAAATAAAAAATAAAATTTTAATATTTGAAATAAAAAAAATATCTTGCATTTGATTTTACCCAATTGCAGCATGATTCTTTTAAATCTTTCTCACAACATTATTATCAACTCTTTCGCATTCAAATTTTTTCTTGAAGTAAAAATTTATATATAAAAAGTCAGTAATTTCAATAAACTAACCAAATTAATTTTAAAAAATATATTTAAGTTAATACTAACCTTGAATCTTGAAAACTATGCATCGATTTATGGTTTCCATTTAGGATGTTTGAAATCCTGATATCATTGAAATAATAGAATTTTCATCGATGATTTAAAAACCGATGTTATTATTCTTCTAGTTTCAATGTTTGTAAACTTGAAATTACATTCATTAAATGAAATTATTTTTTTCAAAAATTATTAAATATGTTGTTGTAAAAGTAAAACAAACTTATATTAAAAGGTCATCTTTTCATTAAGCCTTGCAATTGCATATTATATGGATGATATTCGTTTCAAGCCTCTCTATGTGTTACATCTGTAACTTGTTAGAACATATATTTCTAAATAAATGACTTATCTTTATAAATGTATCTCATATCCCTTTTAGTAATAAATATTAGCGAGCTAATAAAATGAGTGTTTGCATAAACACATGACAATTATTATTCTTCATTCCATACAATCTGCAATCCTTTTAATTTACCAACCTTGATATATTCGAGACATGTCTATAAGAAAAATGCAGACTTTTAAGTCATTGATAGACAAGTTACTAAGCATTATTATCTAAGGCGAAATTGGCTTTAGGCTTTGCGACTTATGACCAAACATAAGCCAACTTTATATTTTTACGGTTTTACTAAGCATTATTATCTAAGGCGAAATTAGCTTTAGGCTTTACGACTTATGACCAAACATAAACCAACTTTATATTTTTACGGTTACCCAAAAAAGCTATAATTATTTTAGCCTTAATTTTATCCTTTGTTTTTCCCTTCACATCATAATTATGTTGAAAATATTCTCAAATACGTTTTTTCTATATGTATAACATTAAGGTTATGGCAGAGGATATTTTTCTATATGTATAACATTAAGGTTATGACAGAGGATCTTGATCTTTCAATAAAAAAACTCTCATAAAATACTTCACTTTATCCAATTATAGATCAAACCAAAATCAAGAAATTTCTGTTTACCGGATTAAAAATGAAACACAATGTCACTGTACTGTAGCACCATGTCATATAATTTTTCACTTAAAAAGAAGAGGTGATGCAACATCCTTTTCAACTTTGTCAATAAAGAAGTCTTTTCTGAACTTATGATCCATTAGTTGGAACAGCAGGTGACAAAAAAAAACACTTTACTGTATATTGTTTATGGAAATGCCTTGTTATTTTCTATATAATATAGACATGTTAGTTTTTCAAGCGTGCTCCAATTAAAAACCATTTTATAAGTTAGAAAATTATTGATAGTTCACGTTAAAGTTGTTTTCATCATAAAATTTTGTTTCCCTAATACATCATAAGTCAAAGCTTTAAATGATTATAGCTCCTTTAACTCTTCAATCAACAATTGAAAATAAATATTTAAATTCTGACTTGGATTATTAGAATCAGGTATGATCGTAGATAAAAATATAAATTTTAGCCTCATAGACATCCTCGATGGTAAGTTGTAAACCATGAGTATCACCGATCAACAAGAATAAGAAACAACAAATTGAGTATGCACATTATTAAAGTGTTTATAGGCTTCACCATTGAAAGGATACACCACCACTCCATTTATCGCATCATGTGATTGATGTCGTATCATGTACTCATCAGTCCTTAATGACATGAATAACCTCTGCATTCCAATTGTAATTGAAAAGTATCTCAGTTTTATGCATGTAAAAATAATCCTTCCCTTATCAATTATAAGTTTATAATAAGAATGTGTACATGTTCTATGCTCGGTCAATTCTATATTTTCAAGGTAGTACAACATACAAAAGTTTAGACACATGTTAATTTTTTGGTATCATAAATCGAGAGGTTTCATCATCTATATAGCAGCATACAAGTTTTCTTTCAGTCTATCCTCTTTGGGTAGAATGTTTATTATCCATTCAACAATTATATCATAATTGGCCCTATTTAACCTATGATTTAACTTGATGGTGAACATCTATACAACGATTGATAATTGACTGTGATTTATGTAACTATCTTATAATGGTTTATCAGAATCTTTTAAAAGACCAAAAAACATAGTCATGTGTATATGAGATTGTTCATCCATGATTGAACATTGATCAACATGGCTTTGATTTATTCTCATCGCATCCATAATTATATTCCTATAAAGATTATTATTGTCATCTAAAATACCATACATATTGTAAGAACTAGAAGTTGATCCAACCATCCTTTCTACTATGATATCATAAAGAACATATGTTTTTCTTGTGTATATTTACAAAGACGTGTATTTCTCCATAAACTTTTTTATAGAAAATGCATCATTACAACATCTAAATCAAGAAACCTTTTTTTTTACACATTTTGCATGGACATCTAATACCCGCTTCACTAATATTTCTAGGATTAAATAGTACATAATTAATAAAACTCTGAACTCTATTACAATAATTTATCCTCTACAACTCTTAGGATAAATCTCTATACATCCATGAATAATCATCTATTACTTATATCAAACCTATATAAAATAATTATGACAATATTTATTAATTAATTATGTACGTTAACTAAATAAATTTATGAAAAATATTAATTTAGATCAAACTTATTCAATCTATTTTAATGGTACTCTTAATTCGTTATCAATTCTTTACATAAATTCAAATTTCTACATATTTACCAAAAAATTCAACCTGGCAATAAAATTGACAAAATATAAAATGGACCCGTTAAATAAGTAATTATTTATTTCATAAAAAACTATCTAAGTAAAAAATTCAACATGAGTTGTATCAATTTACAAATAAATATAATCTTACAAAATCTAAAACAAACCCTAAAATGTATAAATCATAAATCCATACAACAAATTTGTATGAAAAAAATTATAAAACAAGTTAACAACAAAATAAAATACATATATTATAAAAATATACAAAAAAATTTAACATTTTAAAATTAAGTTTAAAAAAAAGGATAGATTTGCTTATATAAATTGAAAAATCCTCAACAAAATCTGAATTTGAATAGAAATCTTGACAAACTGAATGTTGTGAATGTTGTGATGACTAGATTTGTTATAAAAAGTTGAATTGTGTTAAGATTAGAGAGAAAGAGAGAGAGAGTAATTGTTTGTTGAAAAAAAATGCATAATAAAAAAAGAAAAATAACAAAAAGGGATGAGGAAAAAAATGGTTTGAATATCAAATTATAAATTAAATATTATTAATATAATTATTTTATCAATAACTTTATTATTCATTCGGTCAATTATTTTGTTCATACCAACTTTAATAAATTAGTATGAACACATTGACCTCAATTTTTTTTTTTAAAAAAAAATAATCGTATCTTCTAAATGAGATCAAGTCTATAATTGCAAAATTATGGGGCCTCGAAAGCTAATAAATACAAGGGAAATATATGATTTCTTAAAATACGATGCATACATTTGAATCTTGATTTAGAGATAGGTTAGATGGATTTAAATTAAATACCACAAAACACACCCAATTAAATCTCGAGTGCATTTAATTAAATGCCACAAACTATATTTTATATATGCTCAAGAATTTGCCAGCGAGGTCGGAAGGTCAATATAGCTCTCGAGTATTGCGTGGTCTGCCTTCCAAGCTCTTAATGCTTGCATTGTGACCTCTCACAGTCACTTGCATTCATTCATTTCATCTCCCCAACCCCTCCACTTCTCCTCTTCATTTTCAGTGCGTGCCACCATATCTTCATCCTCTCTCTCCAACCTTGTGATAGTGCCATAGATTATACAGTCTCTCGCTCTCCTTTTCTTGCTTGTCTACAAGTTATTTTCTTGCAAGTAATGGTTCCTCAAGGCACTCTTTCTTCTCTTTTCTTGATCTTCTTTTTTATGGCTTTTTTTGTTTTTCTAAAAGGTGCTGATAGTTGTTTTTTGTGGCTAACAAGTGCTTTAAGGTAGTGGCCATGATGACGATCGGACTGGGGAGCTTGATGATGAACTTGAAATCGAAAATAAGAAGTTTGAAGATGAAGAAACCTTATGATAAGATTGAGAAGAGTGATAGCATGAGAGTTGAGATAAGAAGCAGAAAGGCCAAGAAGCTCATTGAGGAGACCTTAAAAATTGCAGATTCACCAAGGAAAAAAACTTATGCTTTGTGATCAGTACTGTTCTTGATCATGATCGTCTCAGATCCCGCAAGTAATTAGAGGGCAGACAGCTCGTAGTTGTGTCATGTTTTGATGTTTCTTTCATTTCCTTCTTGATTAAGCATGTTTTAATTATAGAAGATAATACAAGAAGGTTGTCTTTAAATTTGTTGGGGGCATGCGTTACTCTTATTTTCTTCTTCATCTCCATGGCTAGTTCATACCATATATATATAGCACACATAAACAACCCCATTTCCCTTATTAAATCCTTCCGATGCCCAGCATGACTTGAATTTGCATTACATTTTGCATATCATCAATATCTCTATCATGTGGGGCACAAATTGTGCCATAAAGCTATCCACCTTGAAAACATGTCAAGATAAATTCATGGTACACATGTAGCAAGGCTCCAGCCAAAATATGTCACGAAGTCATGGTCCATGGATTTATATATATATATATATATATAAGAGCTCAAGGATATGATTCAAACAACCTCAAAAATATCATCACAACTGAGAGCATATGGTGTGAATTCCTCCTGGAGCTTGGGATGCTCCAAAACGAGATAGATTTTCCTTATATTCATAATTATGTTGGTCATGTATATGTATGTGATCATGGGTCATCTTCTTGCAGGCTATCTTATATTCATAATTATGTTGGTCATGTATGTGATCACGGGTCATCTTCTTGCAGGCTATATCACAAGGTTTAAAGACTTGTTCTCTTTCATTGTAGGGCAACTAACATTTGCTTAATTTAAAGAAGTAGATCATCATCCGTGAGAGAATCCTCCTCTAGGTGTTTGCTAAGGCAACAAATTAAGAAGTAGAATATGCCTCCACTGTTTGCTTATCACAAATAAATAAATAGAGACTTGTTCTCCTTCATTGTAGAGCAGCTAACATTTTGCTTTAAAGTAAGAGATCATCATCCGTGACAGAATCCTCATATAGGTATTAATTTGTTAACTAAGAAGTAGAATATGCTTAATTTTCCACTGTTTGCTTATCATAAATAAAATTACTACTTCCTAAAAGCTGCCTTAATCCTTAGGCCAGTACTGCTAGCTCGTGATGGCGTAACATAAGTAAAATCCATCAACAATTCAAGATGTGTGAGTCACATACATGATTTACTGAGAAAACCGAAAATTAACAATGGTTTTCGTCTCTCTTTTAAATTAGAAGAAGAGGTGAAATTAATAAGTGAAAATCATACAAGGTCTATTTTAATTATTTTTAGAATGTGTTTGGTTATATGATTGTTTATGTATTTAAAGCAATTATAGCAATTCAACTACTTAGTAATGTTCTGACAACAAATTTATATTGATAGGACCTACTATTAATTATCGCATGGCTACAAGTTTGCAAGAAGCAGCAATTTATTATTTCTTGAGTTGGAAAATTCATGAACAATGAAACATGCTTTATTATTTATGGGTTTTTTTTTCATGAATAGTGGAGCATGCTCCAATGTTCTAGCCGGACCAGTTCAGTTCAATACTAAAAATGTATTGAACCAGGTTATATTTAACAAGATAAAAAAATATTTTTTATTTTTAATTGTGTTTTATTTAAAAAAAATAGTGTTAAACATTATTCGATGACAGTATATAAATTAGATAGAGATTGTTTGATGACATAATATTTGTAGAATTTGATCTTAATCCTAATTTTATTCCTGATTATATTTTACCTGTGTTGTTGCGCTTTTAAAAAAATTAATGAAACAGTAAAAAATATTTTATATAAAGTATTATTTATTTTATGATATAATAGTAATAGTTAAATCTACAATATTTAAATTAAAAATCTATTAATATTAATATATATTTTTTAAAATTATTTTATAATCTCAATTTTAAAAGCATTTTTAATCAAACACATTAAACTATTTTTTCTTCAACTTCTATTTTAATCACAGTTTTAACCAAATATTTATTTTTTTAAACGAACCCCAACTAAAAATAATTTTTTCAAATCACAACAATATTAACTATCATAATACTAAATATATTATTCTTAACACAAGTGAAGGTGAAGAAGATGAGAAGATGACTTTGAGTATTTTAAAAAGATGAGCAGATGACTGAGTAATGAGAAATTTTCAAATTTATAATGGTTTTGGTTCTTTAAAACAAAAAATAGAAGAAGAGGTGAAATATGTGAAAATAATACAAGCTCCACTTTAACTATACTTGTATTTCCATATATTCATTCCTAGATATGAAGTAAATATCTCAATGTGAAAGAATTTCAAGTTTGTGCTGCGGCCAATGCTGACCCACTTGCTAAATACATGTTCATATCATGGATCATCATTAAGTTAATCCACGTTATAAAGCTAACTGACAAATAATTAATCCATGCCTGAAAGAGTACTACGGTCCTAAGGTGATAAGAAGTGATGAGTGATAATGGAATATAAAGCATAAAAAAGGGTTCACATCGCATCCCACTTGCCCTCTCAATATTAATATTAGCAAGAGAGAATGTAAAAGGGAAGAGAGGCTAGGAATATTCATACGAGACAAAACATGGAAAGGTGGTCATGATGTGGCACTTATTTGGACATGATATCAAGATTTGAAGGTGGACACATCGTGTGTTTAAGAATTATTTATTTATTTATTTTGAAAAAAAAAAAGTAAGTCCATTCTCACTTGTCCTCCCCTAGAATATATATATATATATAGAGAGGTATTTATATCAACTTATATATATCTTAATTAATTTTATAAATTTTAAAATTAACAATTATATCAACTTTTACTAACCTTAAAATTTATAAAATTTAAATTAATTATTTTTACCTCTAAATTTTCCTTTTAATATTTTAGAGAGAGGACTGTACACCTAAAATGGAAACAAAGGTGGTGGTTTAAGAAAATCCAAGTGGTAAGAATCTTCATTTATTGTAGAATTGGACAAGGGAATAAACACAAGAAGTAGTGCATATGCTACATTCATGTCCATACAAGCAAGATCTTGTCTCGTATTGCAAGGACTCCATTGATTATAAAGTTGTTGAGGTTTCTTAAATTAAAAAAAAAAAAAAAAATCAATGCTT
>NW_011499856.1:1214601-1289487 GCF_000495115.2 Populus euphratica | reverse complement strand
TTTTTTTCTTACATAAACAACATTAACTTCAATTTGATTAAAGAAATAATAAAAAATTACAAAAAACATACACGCAAATAACAGATATCCATCATAAACATGTTTTTTTTTTTAAAAAAAAAAAAAAGAGTTGAAATTGGATTGCAACACTCCTATCTAATTATTATTACCACTTACACCCTTTGAAGACAACCTAGGAGCATATTCCCCATATCATTTAGCAAACATCATATCTTAAATAATTTTGTCACACAGATTCTTTAAGCTACCAGGGTAAAGTCAAAACTCATCCTTGGATCAGCTTGATGGCCTCTGTAAGCTAATGTCGTGCCTCCCTCCATTAACAAATAATTTGACCTCTTCCCTCTGTGAAACTTGAAATTTAATATTGCTGTTCTTTCGTACACGGCAGGAATTTATTTTGGCAGCCCCTCAGCCATGCTGATTTCTAATTATTTGGACCACACACACACCCCCATTAATTCCTGACCAGGGTGTTTAATTTAATTTAATGTTTTGTGCGGTAGGAATCTGCCAAGGAAGTGAATTTATTTTTTAAGAAATAAATTGAAATTATATTTTTTTTATTTTTTAAAATTTATTTTCAATATATTATCATATCAAAACTATTGAAACATAAAAAGCTAGAAGTATTGTTTGTCTGTCTGACTCTAGATTTACATACATTCACTCATTTCATCTCTCTCACTTGTTCCCTTCCACTTCTCTCCTCTGCCATCTCTCTCACTTGTTCCCTTCCACTTCTTCTCTCCTCTGTTCTCCCTGGTTAACTACCACCATTCACTCCTTGATTTTAGTCCTCTAATAATAAGAAAACAACCTTGCTAATTTCTTAATTTTCCCAGCTGAAGTTTTATCTTCTTGCAAGTAATTCCTTAAGGTAGGTAGGTACTCGTTAGCTTCTCTTGCCCTTTTCATCTCTGTGTTTGTTTAAAAGCGGTTAAAATCATTGATTACTTGAATAGCAGGTAATTCTAAATAGCTAGAGCTAGCCATGGTGATGATGGGACTTGAGAGGTTGATGATGTTCTTCAAATCCAGAGTGAGGTTCTTGAAGATGAAGAAACCTTATGATAAGATTGAGAAGAGTGAGAGCATGAGAGTTGAAATAAGAAGCAGGAAGGCCAGGAAGCTCGTTGAAGAGACATTGAAGATCGCTGATTCTCCAAGGACCAAGACGTATACTTTCTGATCAGTACTGTCCTTGAGTATATATTGAACATAATATTTACATGTCCTTTCTCTTTTAATTATTAATCTCGTCTTGTCTTCTGTTCCTCCATGGCTAAGCTCTGTCATGGATGATACAATAGCACAGCTCCACCCCCCCCGATCCTTCTAATCTTGAGCATAATTGCAATTTACAACATTTTTACCATAACAAATAACTTAATCAATTAAAATAGCTGACGTTTATTGTGGCATAACTCTTTGTTGAATGCACGGGATCAGTAGAATTTACTTTTCACATGATCATTTTAGATGTCAATCCAAGTAGAGGACATATAGCAGTCATAACATGTATAACCCACCCGTTTAAAATTAATATTTGTTAGAATGGCTGCATGAAAATGAATACAAATATACCCTGATATTGAAATTATACTAAGCACATACATGCAAATATACCCTGATATTGAAATTATACTAGGCACATACATGAATGTTCCAAGAACATATCGTGTATGCAAGCAGTAATCCATGGATTTGCTATCTCAAGAGCTCCTGGTATATGTAACTCAGGGCCTTGGAAATTATCAACTACATATGGTGTGGATTCCTCCTTGGACGTGGATCACAAACCTTTGGGAAGTGATCATGGGTGGTCTAGTTTGAGTTTCATATGTATCACATGACTTGGACTTTAAAGACTTGTTTTTCTCAGTCATGAAGAACTTTCGGAAGCCATTAATAACTAAAAGAATATGCTTCACGTGTTTCCTCATTAAAGCGATTCACTTAATTTGGTCAAATTACTTGAAAAAAGAAAAACCCTCCTCTTCTTTTTCAGTTTTATGGCTAAAGATTGTATCTTGGAGCAAGTTAATATGCTTCCTGTGTTTTCCCTAAAATTTATCAGCCTCTGATATAAACAGCTACATACAGATCTGATCATCATTGCATACGATCCTTCTCTGACAACTGGGGCCCACCCAAATACTTCATGCTCATGTGAGGATCATCGTTCTCTGCTTGAATCAAAAGTTAATTCTGTCCACGTAGTAAAGCTATAGAGATGATAAAGCTCTACCTAAAGATTATGTGCTGATGATATCTTTCAATGTGAGGTTAGTCCAAGGAGTGATGAACAATGGGATATAAAGCAGTAGTGAAGAGCTAAAGCAGCAAAAAAGAGAACATGTATATGACTTGCCCTTTTCAATATGAATGACAAGGAAAAAAGGCAAAAAAAAAGATGGTCATGCGATTAAGGATCATATTATTCATTATTTATCTTCAAAAAGTTAGTTGATTTTCACTTTCCACTAATTTAGAAAGAAAATTTTATATTTATGTATGTTTTGTTTATCTTAGTCAATGCAATATTTTTAATTAGAATAATTATTTATGTTAAAAAAATATTTTATGATTGTTAAGTAAGTTAATAAAAAAATATCAAAATAATATATCTATAATTTATGTAATCAAAAGCTAAAACAAATCATAAATGTTATAAATTATGTTCAAAATCTATTAAAATATTTTAATTCATTTTAATCAAGTTTTCATAATTATTTTATTATTAACATTAGTATTTTCAGCTGAGATATATAATAATTAAAAAATAAAATTATTGAAATTCAAAAAAAAATTATAATAATATAGAAGAATCATGTCAAAACTGAAGAGGAAGTGAATCTAGTAAACTTTTTTCAGAAGATTAAAAAATCAAAGGCACAATGCCTCATCCATTTGTAATAGATTAGACCCATATGCTTAGCTCTCATTTTATTTTTTTTATTAAGGAAATGGATGACAGGTTATTCACTCTTTATTTGTTGGAATAAAAGATCATTGATTATGAATATATTAAAAAATAATTTGTAAAACAAATTAACCGGTTAGAATCTTTATGAATTATATAATTAAAGATGACAACTATTTATAAATACATTGTGAATAATCTAATCTATGTCCTATGATCTCTAAGGGTGAACTATTTGTAAATTGTGTTGCTGCAGAAGAAAAAAAAACATTCTTTAGAATTCAACAAAACAATAAACACTCATCATCAATTTAAAATTATAAGAAAAAATTAATGGATAATATTTTATTTTTTTGGCTATTAGTAGTATAGATCCTACAATAACAATATTACTCTTACTCTTGAGGACTCAACATTCTTTTGTAAATATACAAAAGACTCATACAAGTTAGATAATGATGCAAAATAATATAATTTAAAGAAAAGAAAAGGGAGGAAAAGAAAGGAAGAAGAGGAAGAAAACATTACGAAAAAGATGAAAAGAGCAAGAGAAGATAAAAGAAAGGGAAGAGAAAAAAAAACTTAAATTTTTATTAATTCATCAAAATCTCCATAATATAAAAATTACATATAAGTACCAGAAACCTCATCACAACCAACAATAAGGTTTATAGTCTACTAAATAAAATATACAACAAAATAATATAAATTAAGGTCAATAATAAACCTAAATAAAATTTATTAGCTTGGATAAATATGTTTAATTGTCTAACAAATAGCGATAAATTAGACAATATTTTATTGATATTCAACCATATATGTATGTGAACTGTGTCATAAGTCTGGTATTTACACCAACTTTTTTTGTGTTGGAAAATACAAAAATATCCTTTAATATCAAGTTTATTTTATTTTTATTTTTATTTTTATTTTTATTATTTCTTCCAATAGTATTCTGATCGTTTTATTATATAATTAAAATAAAAAAATATTTATTTATTCCTAGTTAAATTAGAAATGACAAATAAACTATAACCTTGGAAGCCTGTACATATGTTTTTAGGTAGAAAAGCAAAATTATTACATTGTTTCAGCAAGTAAAGTCAATGGGTGCGAAGCTACATTAATTTTCCAAAACCAATTAGATTGATTTTGTTAATAGTACAAGTTAGATTGTAAATAATAATAAAAAAAAAATTGCGAGAAATTCTACAAAATACATTGAGATAAATTCATTCCTCATCCTTGCATGAAACTACAAAGAATTGATATAATTATTTTTATGTAGTTTATGGATAGCTACATTATAGAAATGATCCTCACTTTCATTAATCCGGGGCACTTCTATTTGTTAAGTACAGCAATTCATATTTCAGGCATCAAATTAACAATGGTTGCTAAAAAACAAAAAAACCTCCAGTTCCAAGAGAAAAGAAAGAAATTCATCTCCATGCTAAACCTGAATTAATGAGGGGCATCTATCAGCAAACTGCCAGGGAAAATCTCCCCTAACCATCACACTAGACACCGCAAATCGAAGCGAAAGGTGCAGAGCTAGAATTGCTCAAAGATTGTAATACAATGTTGCAATATAACCCTTCAAAGCAAGGGATCAGCATATGAGAACTATTGGGAAATTAGTGAACCTTGAGAAACAAGACAGGGAGAGAGCCTAGCTCGACCAATGCAGAATTTCTACTGAATGGTGCACCGTAAAACAATAGCTATGCTTATAAACCAAAAAACAGGGAGAAAGATGAGAGAGAGGGTTTGAGAAAGGAGAGATGTAGGCTGATATTTCACTGCAAGTACATTATCTTAAGCTCATCTCCTGGCAGGGTTTGGAGCTCTAGCCGATGCCTCATACACACTACCAGAACGAGTTGGTGGCGTTGCAGACCCAAAAGGCATATTGTTTCCAGCTGCCACTTGCCCATGTGGCCCAGCAACACCTCTAGCTGGTGCTTCGTACCCACTTCCAGAATGAGTTGGTGGAGTAGCAGACCCGTATGGCATATTGTTTGCAAGTGGTGCCACATGCCCTTGTGGCCCAGCGGCACCCCTGGATGCATGATAATTAGGCAGTCTCTGCGCATCATAACCTTGTCCTCTTTGTGCATCATATGCATGTCCTCTCTGAATGTCATAAACAGCAAGTCTCTGTGGATCATAACCAGGTACTCTATGAGCATCATATCCAGGCCCTCTCTGAGCATCATATCCGTGTCCCCTTTGCATATCATAGCCAGGCAATCTTGATGCATCATAACCAGGTACTTTTGGTGGCTCATAGGCAGGGCCTCTTGGTGCCTCATAACCAGGTTTTGAGGGCGCAGCACCAGATTGAGCCCCAGAATAAGGAGTAGCAGTACCAGCACTAGCATTACCAACAGCACCAATATTTGCAGCACCAGAGTTATGAAGAGCAGGATGTCCCTGTTACATAAACCACAATTCTATCATTTCATTTTTATTTCCAGAAGCTGACAGAAAATTGAGCCGTCAAAGGAAACAACAAAGACAACAGCAATGAAGACTCCCATGCCCTACAGAGTTGGCCCTGATCAATTGTTTGAGCCTTGTAATAGCATATGGCTGGTTTTGCCCCATCAACAGCCTTTTGTGTTGATTTTACATGGCAAAATCTGTTTTGCAAACATAGTTAGATATAGCAAGCGTTATGCGGGACCCAAAATGTATTTTGGTTTCTTCAGGCTTGCTTTTGGTCAACCGATTGTAAGTTTACAATTCACTTATGACAAGCAGTTATATTTCTTTATTTTCCATCTGTCCCAAAAACAGGCTTTAATTGGGAACCACTCCGGAGCCAATTTTGTACCAACTAATTCCTACCGTATAATAGCCATCTGCAAACATTAGCTACATTACCAGCTTCGCTAAATAGATGACCTGAAAGAGACTACTAGAGGGTCTAAATTATAAAAACTTCGATTCTTTGGCAGTCAAGTCTGAAGTAGCAGTAACCAAAGAAAATTAACCATCTGATACCATAACTCCAATTACAATCATAACTTCAATTACAAATATATTTGGCCAGAACTTAAAATGAGTCACACCACAAAGAACACTTTGGAAACCAGTTTTTGATTTTTATGATCACCAAATATCTGCCTTGTTTCTAGTTATAAGCTCTTACTCATTCATACTTGAGATAATTACTTTGCCTCAAATACCTAGGAAAATCTTCAAAGAAACAGTCAAAAGAATATCGAGATATTCTCTCAGGAATAGTTGCCTATTTTTATTTTGCTGTATTGTTTCTTTCCTGATAAATTCAATTTCAGAAGCAATCAAGTTCCTGACATCCAGAAACCACCTCCATGTTTTATCATCATTGCAGAAGTAGTTTACACGTGTTTCTCTAGTTTGGTATCATTCCCTCACGTTTCTGAAGCTTTGCACATAAGCATATAATTTATTCCAAATCTCAATGTAAGATTAAAATGCAACTTGCATACTTGCCAAGAAATATACAGCACCAGTTCACTAATATGCATGTCAAGGATTTTTTGCATCCACCAGAAAACTTGCATACATTTTAAACTGTCTTTAAATGTATAAAGAAACCATGCCAATTCTCACAATTAAGGGGTTCTAAATAATTTACCAAAGAAGAACCCACTGATAAGCCATTCACAATTCAGCAATACTCATTTGACACGGAAGCACAACAACCACAACCACAAAAATGCAACTTGCATACTTGCCAAGAAATATACAGCACCAGTTCACTAATATGCATGTCAAGGATTTTTTGCATCCACCAGAAAACTTGCATACATTTTAAACTGTCTTTAAATGTATAAAGAAACCATGCCAATTCTTACAATTAAGGGGTTCTAAATAATTTACCAAAGAAGAACCCACTGATAAGCCATTCACAATTCAGCAATACTCATTTGACACGGAAGCACAACAACCACAACCACAATAATGATGATGATGATGATAACCTAATAACCCCTAGATTTAGTTTCCAGGGAAAAAAAGAAAACGAAATTTTAATGTCCAGCCTACTCTCATGATGGAGCAATGAAATCATAAATCAAGAAGTTAGAATGTTGTTCAGGCATAATCATCTCATTGAAATTAACCTTATTGCATCAACTATCTTTACTAATAAGGCAAGTGAAGGCAGAAAGAGGAATCAACAATACATTTTCTAATGCATATCTATAGTATAGTGCGCCATCCCTTCGTAAGTACATTACATGTTAATAATAAAAACCAATAGGATTAGAGTATCAAAGAGACGGAGACAGAGTAACTATGACAACCATCAATGTGGAATTTGACTCACCTGGCTTTGCGGAATGCCATAGCCATCTTCATATATATTTTTTCCAGTCGGATGCCCAGATGCCTCACTCTCGTTCCCAGCAGGGCCACCATAAGGCCCTCCTGCAACTATATACAGAAAATGAACCTCGTATAATATGCAACAAAATCTAGAAAAAAAGGGAGCTCTAAATGAGCAAAAGAAACAAAAGATTACCATTTCTTATATCAACATTCGCTGTTTTAGTCAATTCTGATCTAAGCTTTTCCAATTCCCTAGACATTGTGATATAGTTCTTCTCCATGGTCTGAAGTTGCTCAAGGTGGTCATGAAATAATTTCTTCTCGTAATCATATGAAACCCTACACAGTCAACACGATAAAAGATGATGGAATTTTCATAAGTAAACCAAATCATTCATAAGAGTTAACACACAAGCATTAAGTTGGCAGAGCAGACATAGATATAACAATGCTTTAGAATGGAGCATTTTTTAAAGACAGATGTTCAAACATTTAAAATTAATTTTTACCAAGGTAAATTAAGAATCAACAAGATAAAATAGAACCAATACCTGCATCGTTGATATTCCTGTCTGAGACCCTCGAGCTCTGACATCAGAGCAGGAATCTGCTGCACATCTACCTGGGCCCTGTGAAGATCCTGACTCAACTGATGAATTTTAGACACAAGTTCCTGCCTTGTTACAAGCAAATTCTCAGCCTCTACCCGTGCCTGCTGCAATTCCAACCTTACAGGCTCTGCATCTTTCAATTCAGTTTCCATCTTGCCTATATTATCCACAAGTCCCCTCATTTGTTGCTCTCTTTCAGCCTTGACAGCTCCAATGTGAGCATGTAATAACTGCAACTCATGTTGAGCAGCAGCAAGTTCTTGTCTCAAGGTTCCATGAGTTGCTGCAAGTCTCTGGTTCTCTGTTGCAAGTCTTTGCATCTCTGCATGTTGTGCAGCAATCTTCTGTTCCATAACTTCTGGAGGAGGCAACATCTCAAAAGGAGGAAAAGGGCCTTGTGGCAGATGTAGTCCAGAGCCAAATGAATCAGGATGAACTATACCAGATCCTGGAAGAGGACGCCTTAAATGAGGAGGTGGAATTCGACCTTTACTCGCCATTTTAACTTAACTAACTCTGACCTGTATCAAGAAACCCTACCGATAAAATCATAGAAAATAATCAAAGCAGCATTACCAAGAAACACTAGAGTTACTTCCTCCACATTCTGCACTCAAAAACAGTAAATAATTACAGGAAGAGCAATGCGCCAAAGTGAAATCATAAAATTTCCATTTAAAATCAGTTCCTCAATTCTATTCACGGTCAAGCATCATGATTAAAAACACATCAAAAGCTGGAATAACAAAACATATAGAATTTGTGTGACAGAAAAACAAAAATAAACCTCCTTCTAGAATCATAAATTCCATGTTACATCATATTTATTAAAATTCAATCAGTACCCATTTTATACAGAAGCAATAACATTCCCATGCAATTCAAGACCTCAAAATCCAGAATGAAATGTATTTATCCGCAAAACCCAGCTCTTAAAATTAATCCCAGTTCATAATCTATAATCATCAAATTTAATACCAGAAAAAAACTAGAATGTTAAAAAAAAATCGCATTTGTTTAATTCGATGGAATTGAGCTAATTATCCAGTAATATTTTTTTTAAAAAGAATTTACTGGTGTGTTATATTATTAAAACATAAACTGAAACGAAATAATAATGATAAAAAAAATAATAAGACGAAAACCGAAGACAAATAGAACAAGACGGTGAAGTTGCTGAGGATTACCTGAAAGGAGAGGCTGCAATTGCGCGATAACGGATGATGAGAGAAAAAAATACAGCACCAGCGATTTGCTGATACAGAAGAGAGAGGGGGGAGGGGGGGAGCTCTCACGTTAAGCACTCACAGCTACAATATTTACAACCAGGGACCAGGACTTGCTGTTACGACGACGTTTCTTTGTTTTGTGCGAGGGGTTCTCGCTTTTACCTTATTACCCTAAGTATCAGTTGAGTTTCAATTCTTTTAATTTTATCCATTTACCCTCAAAGGCAACCAACATTAAATGTCTAATATTAATTAAATACTATTGTGAGTGAAATTGATAAAAATCAAAAGTTCTGGACGTAAATTAAAAATGGGTTATCATCAGGACTGAATTGAGGTGTACTTTCATGCATGCGCATGTATAAAAATGGGTTATCATCAGGACTGAATTGAGATGTACTTTCATGCATGCATGCATGTATATGTGTGTGTGCATGTATCTTTTGATTTTTTCAAAAAAAAAATCAATTCTAAATAATAATATGAAAAGCTAGGCTTCGGGATAAAAGTTAAGCCTTGGAAGATAGCAAAAATGCTTATGATTATTCAAATGAAAAAAAACTCCGAAATATAAAAAAGATATTTTGGTTACGTGGTTAAGTTATTACAATATTCCACCCTGTAAGTTGATCTAACTAATGGTTCGAGTCCCTAAAATTATTTTTTCTTTCTTTTCTGTCCCCGGGTAGGGATATTTTTTAATTAATTTGCATATTAATCAGACCAAAAAGTTTTTTTAAGAATAAAAAAAACCAAAGAGGCACCTCCATATCGGTTTAAGAATTTAATATTTTTTTTAATTATACCCCAATATTTTAATTGTCGAGGCAATCTCTCTCATTTAGACTTCAAGACTCCATCAACTCATTGATAATATAATCTCTTGAAAATATATTTTTATGACATATTATCGTGGATATTCTTGCTTGGAAAGGATACAAACCACACTATTTATTATCCCCTAGCTACTATATTAGAAAATTTTGGTTCATAAAAACGAGCCCCTGTTTTTTGTTTTTTTCAATTTAGCATCTTTTTTTCAATTCCCCCCTTCTTTTCTATTTGAGTTTCATATTTATTTTTTCAATTTCATCCTCAATTTTGTTTAACATTCATTTAAGTTATTTTAGGTTGACTGAATCAATTAAATTATGTGTTATATTGAAGCAATTCCTACATGATTTAATATTAAAATGAGCTAGACAAGGAATCAAGTCATATCTTTTGTTTTTTCTCTCAATTTCATTCTTAAACTATTTTTAGTAGCCATTTGGATTGTCTTTAGACAAACCAAGTCAACTAAGTCATATTAAAATAATTTCTATATAATTTAAATTTAAACTTAAACTAGGTAAGAAACCAGGTGAGGAAGTTTTTTCTTATCAATTTCATCCTTTTTATCTTAATATCGTCCTTAGATTTTTTTTTATCCGTTAATCGAGTTGTCTATAGACCAACTAAGTTGACTAGATGACATCAAAGTAACTTCCTCATGATTGAATTTTAAATCTAATTTAAACAAAAAGTTGGATCATAAAGGTTTTTTTGGTTAATTTTATCCTTTTTATCTCTACTTCTTCCTCAGACTTTTTATATTATTAACCAAGTAGCTTTTGGATATGCCAAATAAACTAAGTCATGTTAGGACAATCTTTACATAGTTTAATTTTAAATTCGAGATAGACAAGTAATTAAATTATAAGGTTTTAAAGTTACAAACTAAGTCATGTTAGGACAATCTTTACAGTAATTAAATTATAAGGTTTTAAATTTATTTACTAAATCTTGTTTAATAATAATGTCTAATATTTATTTATGAATTTGATTTTTTTATGTTAAAAAAAATGATTTGACTTGCAGCATACTGCAGCTTAGTATCTTACTAAATATTATTTGTAAAATAATTTTTATATTAAGTAAAATGATGTAAAACTTGTTTAAAATAAAGGATTAGGTTTTCTCCCCCTTATCAAAATTATTCTTCTTACTTTCTTTCTCACTTTGTTGAGTTTTAATTCAGAACTTGAACAATTAAGTTTTAATTAAATCATTCATATTTAATTAAATCAACAACTTAGATGATTCTAGATAACCAATTTTGAATTAACTTATTATATTCAATCATGATCTAAATATGAGTTCAATAGTTAGTATCAATAATTGAGGGATTAGATGAATTTTATATATATATTGGTGGTCACTGATATTGATATAATATGGTACAAACTAAAAAAAAATATAATGTAAAAAAAAATGTACATATATTGGTTGTGTGTTTTAAATAAGTAAGAGAAATATATGATTCAAGTTATAGATTTACCTAGTTTAATAAGCTAGTTTCATTTAATTATATAATAAAAAAAACAATAGTAGTAAATGAATCAAATTAAAAAAAATGATCATGATAACCCATACAAAAACAAATGTTTGTTAAAAGAGAAAAATTATATAACTCAATTATATAGCTCATTTTCTATCCAATTCAATATTAAAAAAAATTGAAACAAAAAAAATAACAAAAAAAGTGATCCAAGTTAATTTGAGTTATTATATTGAACTTGTAGCCTCTTTTGTAAAGGCAATATAACCCATTGAAAGAAAATTAAAAAAATATGTATATATACTACCTAATTCCCAACAAGTTCAATATAAATGAATGAAATCAAAGAAAAAAAATCAATTATAAAAATAACCCAAAAAAACAGTAGCAAAGCCAAGTAAATCCACTAAACTTTAAATTATACGAACAAAATAACCTAATAGAAGAAAATATATGAAAAAAATATGAAGCCCAGTTCTTAACCTAACTCAATATTAAATAATAAAATTAAAAAAAATATTCAATTTAAAAAAACCAAAAAAGTACTAAGTCAATCTTGGTTAACCTGTTAAATCTGCAACCTAAGTTATGAAAGTGAAATAACTTTATAAAAATAAAAATAAAAAAAATCATAAAGCTCAACTTCCTATAAATTCACCATTAAGTGATAAAATTGAAAAGAAGATTAATGAAAAAAAAAAGAACCTTAAACAAAGACCAATATTAACTTGAGTTAACTTTTTAAACCTATGACTCGGATTATAAAAATGAATCACTTCATAAAACAAATCATGAAATCTAGCTTCTAACAAACCCATTTTTTTAAAGATGAAATTAAAAAAGAAAAACAATGTGAAAAAAAACCTAAAAAAAAATCGTTCTCAATTTATATTAACCTTTTAAATTTGTAATTTGGATTATGAAAAAATAATGATATTATTGAGAAAAACCATGAAATTTAGTTTCTAATCAATTTAATATTTAGAAATGAGATTGAAAATTTTTTTTTTAAAAAAAATCCATAATTAAAATCAACAATAAAAAATAAAAATTAAATTTAACATGAAGAAAATAACATGAAACCTTTTAATTTTGGTAAACCCATGCGAGTCTCAATAAAAGAACAGGAAAAAAGAAAAGAAAAGAAGTTTGTTATAACCTCATCGTCGCTTTCCTATCAACATGCATCGGACCATCGGTAAGAGCTGATCACGTCGCGTCGCTTCCAACGTAACTAATGATGATGGTGTTCCATCATCGAAGGAAGCCACATGAGCCACTAAACCTTGCATCAGACCATTAGCAAGAGCTCGTCGCGTCACTTCCAATGCAATTGATGATTATGGTGTTCCATCATCGGAGTGATGGAGGACACTGCATGAGCCACCAAGCCATGCATTGGAACATTGGCAAGAGCTCGTCACGCCGCTTCTACCACAACTACTGATGATAGCGTGTGTGTGTGTGTATTGTTTTCATATTTTTTTCTTGTTATAAAACTTCACTCTTTTTTATGATTGAACCCCCAAGGGTTCGCAACAAAGAAAGATACAATCGAAGCGTAAGACATCGATATAACAAAGAGTTACGTTTTATGACAAGAACACAGATTACTGTGGTGGCAGAAGAGAGAACCACTGCTTCAGACCAAGGCAAATGCTGTTGTCCAAGTCTTGTATTTTATTGAAAGCCTAATTGCAACAACTAAGTTTCGATAAAAAGCATCTAATAGCAAAAAATCTCTTGTTCACCTAACAAGAAAGATTATCTCCTAATCTAAAATGTCAAATCTCTTGTTCACCTAACAAGAAAGATTTTCTCCTTCTAATCTAAAATGTGCATCCTACATAGCACCACCTGTACTGGCTCAATTTCTTGTCACCTGAGGAACTTTGTCCAATGATGTTCTTATTTTCTCCTCATCGAATGACAAGTCAACCATCTTTCCTTGCAAATACTTCTCATAAGATTTCAGGTCAAAATGGCCGTGTCCGCACATTGCCATGAGAATAACCTTTGCCTCTCCAGTCTCTTTACAATGCAGTGCTTCCCTTATGGTAGCAGCGATTGCATGAGTTGGCTCCGGTGCTGGTATCAGTCCTTCCGACCGAGCAAATTGTATGGCACCTGCATTGAAATAGAACTGTAAGCTTAGCGTTTTATTTATTGCCTCCAAGACAACTTATGCATGGATGATGGATCCCCACTTCTACAATCTGACTGTAAATTTCACAGTTCATTAATAATTCTGCTATCAACATGAATGAAACTTGTATCGGTGCTGGTCCATATGAAGGAAGACAGTTACCTCGAAAACACTCGATCTGAGGGATTGCCATTGCTTCCATGAAACCCAATTCATACACATGAGAGATTAATGGAGCCATGCCATGGTAGCGCAATCCACCTACAGAGTAGAAAATGTATTGCAATATAGGATTAGAAGAAGAAGAAAATGAAACTTTAAACATATCTGAGTCTTTAATAGAAACATCATATTACCAGCATGAATAGGATCAGGAATGAAGTCATGTCCTAGAGTGTGCATCTTCATTAATGGAGTCATTCCTGCTGTATCTCCATAATCATATGCGTATACACCTTTTGTCAGTGAAGGACATGCTGCAGGTTCAACAGCTTTTATGACAGGGTTGATTTTCCCATTGAGCTTCTCTCGGATGAATGGGAAACTGAGTCCTGCAAAATTGGACCCTCCACCAGTACATCCTATTATCACATCAGGGGTTTCACCAATAGCCTCCATTTGTTTTATGCACTCCTCACCTATGACTGTCTGATGCAACAAAACATGATTCAGCACACTCCCCAAGCAGTATTTGGTGTCAGCATTTTTAGCTGCAACCTCTACAGCTTCTGATATAGCTATTCCTAAACTTCCTGAACTTGACGGATCCATCTGGAGAATTCTCCTACCAGTCTCAGTAATGCTTGATGGAGATGGGTGTACCTTTGCACCCCAGGTCTCCATCATTAATCTACGATATGGTTTCTGATCATAAGAAGCGCGAACCTGCCACACCTGTACAAGGATTTAGAAGAAGATGCCAATGGTTCCAGTTAGGAATAGTAACAAAATTTAAGTGCAGGATCAGTGTATTTTAAAACCAAAAGCTTCGATGGGCACTAGGAAGGTGAGCTCTGAAATAAAATAGCAGGGCTGTGGCTACTTTGCCTAGACGACCCTTTCATATATTATTAGATTTAATCTAGTCATCCCCTCGTTAAAGGAAGAATATTTTACTGACCATGCAATACACTGTCTTCTTTGCTATAGAAATGAGGAATTGCAGTCGCGAATTTTGATGATGCAATAGCTCTTTAGTTAGCCCGACTATGATTGAACCCGATTTGATTCATCCTATTTCAGTGCATGAAAATACTTGTTGAGACTGATGAATAAATTAAACGCTGTCTACCTCACAGTCAAGATCAAATAAGCTGCACGCAAAGGCCAATGAACTTCCCCATTGGCCAGCACCAGTTTCTGTCACAACATTCTTGATGCCTTGCTGCGCATTGTAAAAAACTTGCGGGACTGCAGTGTTGGGTTTATGGGATCCGGCTGGGCTGCCACCTTCATACTTGTAGTAAATTCTGGCAGGTGTATTGAGAAGCTTTTCCAACCTCTTTGCTCTAAATGCAACAAAAATCATGTAAGATACTTCTGACCAGGGGCCAGTAACAAAAACACCTTAACGCATAGTCTATGATTGTAATATCAGAATAAACCTGATCAATGGAGTTGGGCGCCAGAGACTGTAAATATCAAGAACTTCTTCCGGGATATCTATGAACTTGTCAGTGCTTGCCTCCTGCCTAATCAACTCATCAGGAAATAGAGGAGATAAATCTTCAGGTTTGACTGGTTCAAATGTTTTAGGATGCAGTGGGGGAGGAGGCTTCACTGAAAGATCTGCAACAACATTGTACCACTGACGAGGAATGCCAACCGCTTTCGAATCAGCATTCAGAGAAGCTCTTGCTCTGACTCTGCCTCCATTTGAAAGCCTCAGATGCCTAGGCCTCGTTTTCAACACAAGAGACCCAATACATTGCTCCCAACCTTTCGAGAGAAACGAAGACAAGTCATTGACAACATATCGAGCAATCAATAGTTAGGAATTTCATGTCGTGAATAAATCTGTCCAGTACAAATCAATACAGGAGAGTATTTGGCAAGTAATGGAGAACTGCTTCAGCCTGAGTAGCCTTGAAAAATAAAAAGATGCAGAAATGGAAAAGTGAACAATTCTGTAACTACTAATTCACTTATGCAATCTTATGCAGTAGCAGGAGCCTTTTGCCTAATCCTTCGCAGAATAGTATGAAGGGAAACTGTTCTGAACACCTCTGGACAGGAAACATCTACAGTTATTACCGCAACCAACAACATTTTGCACGAAAATTGAGCTGCCTTATATGCTATAAATGACACAGTGGTGGTTTTTGAGTTAGATAAAAGCTTCATTGACCAATTTTCTTGAACTTTCCAAGTTCAAGAAAGATGCAGGCAAGTTAACTTCAGGTTACCAAATTCTTCAGCAGACAATCCGTTAATCAAAAGTTTTCACATGATTAAAGAAACTGCAAATTTGGTCTGTATCAAATCAAATATCCATAGAAGCTCAAACACAACAACCTAACAAGTACAAGATCATAGAAGAAAAGAAGATCGCAAGAAAAGAAAGATGAAGAAGGAATTTTTACCTCTGATGGAGATTCTTGATGGGTTTGAAATGAGAACTGGATCTGCTATGAATGTTGCTTGAATGGCCATATCCCGCTAGTGTTTTCTCACTTCCAAGTTGGTCAATCTTAGACCTTGGAAGATGAGAAGACCAAGCACTAATATGTTATTCAAGTTTTTGGCACATGCAAGATGAGTAGACCCCTACTGTGCATTAATTAATATAGACGAGATGGTGTTGGAAATGAAGTATTGTTTGGTTGAAGTGCTATGAACCGCGCCGTTTTTCCTTTTGTATTGTTTGGTTGAAGTGCTATGAACCGCACCGTTTTTCCTTTTTCCTTTCTTATTTATTTTTATTTTTTATCTTTTTTATCTTTTTTTCTGGTGGTGTATGCACTGAATTTGGATTGACTAACGTGGGAAGACAGGAACATTTTCCTGGAAGGAGAAGCAGCCGTGGGGCGCGTCAGCCAAACCTAAATGTAATGCTTGGATTAAAAAAAAAATAATAAATAAAAACAAGGGAGTTATAAACATATTGAATTGAAAAGAAAATAAATTTATCATTGAAAAAATTTGAAGTGGATTTTTATTTTATCATTTTAGTTCACATAAAATTCATGCATATGTTTTAATATCATAATAATTAAACATGTTGATATTACTAACTTTTTCATGTAAGCTAATTTAATAAATTATCTTGATTATTAAAAATGTCAATATTATAGTTATTAAATCCAACTCTAGAGTTGATTTAGTCAAAGGATCGACTCTTTAATATTTCATACAAAGAAAATTAAAAAACAATCTATATGAATATAAGTTATTCATATTATAAATAATAAAGTTTAAAATATTATTTTAAAATGTTTTTATTTCATATTGAAAAGATATTATGTTATCTTTTTAAGTTGAAATATTTAAATCAAGAATATTATAAAATATAACTTTTTTTCTTGTGAATATTGAGTATATATATTAAAGTGTTTCAATTTTTTTATTGAAAAAATAAAACATTCTTTTAATATTTATATGATGAACTTTAAAAATGATTAATAACTAATAAAAGTATATGAAATAAATGGCCTCTGGTTAGAAAAAAAAACATATTTAAAAGAAAATGAATTTTTATTGGGTTTTTCTAAGTTGATCAGATTTAACTATTTTTTTTTCTCTTACTGATCTTTCATCTTACCCGGATCGGTCTAGTCACTATATCCCGGGTCAACTTCCAGGATTAGTTCGAGTTTAATAACTGTGGTCAATAACTTATGTTAATCAACTAGTTTGATAAATTATACTCACTATCTGAACATAAATATTACTAGTTATTTTTAGTTAGTTAATCTAATAAATTATCTTAATAATATAAATATAAATACCAATAATTTTTTCTAATATGGATGCCTTGAGACTTTTTTTTTAATTTATTTATTCTAATTTCTATCTCAAAATCATCATCAAGGCTCATCATTTCATATCTATTTATTTATTCTAATTTCTATCTCAAAATTATCATCAATGCTCATCATTTCATATCTTCACAGCTTCAAAACAAACATAAATTATATTTATAACCAATGTCTCACGGTTTCATAAAAGCATTTAATCACAACTAAATAAATAAATAAATTAGTTAAATCCATTCTAATTCATCATCAATACATTAAAACATATTAAATACACACAATTCAACATGCATTTATCAGGTTCCAATATTAATCACTATCCTTTAGCTCTATCCCTCAGAGAACAAAAAAATCTCTTCTTCAATTTTCATGCAATTTTTCATTATACACGTTCATCAAAAACTTCTTGTGCTTCTCCTCCTCCTCCTCCTTCACCAGTAACTACTAGATAACCAGTGTATGGACCTCCTGGTGACTCTTGAAATAGCACTTGGGAAATTCCTGTACAGGGAAAGAGGCCTTGTCGCATGCATATTTCTGCCCCACGGTCAGTGGAGTGGAAGTGGGAGCTGTAACTCTCACCACGCTCTCAAGCATCCCTGAAAGTAGATTGTGTTTTCAACATAGATGGCTCTAGTGGATCCTTGTCAACTATTACAACCTAAAAATGAAGATTAAATTCAACTATACCACATTCCACACCCATCAACCATATGCATGCAACTAACAACAGGCTCTGGGGATGCTGTTGCTTGTAGTAATCAGGCCAACCCCAGCTCTCTGTTTGCCCATGTCTGGTTTGGGAGCGTCCGGGCATATAAATTGCATTCGAGCACCAGCTTGAAACTTCAAGAAAAGTTATCAGTATCAGAGCTTTGCTTGAATAGATCCCAGAATGTATTGCAAACTGCATACTCAAGCACTTCTCCTGTGTTTATGGCATAGTATATGCAAGCCGAAAATGGTGGATGTTACATTTTAGGAGCGATGGCGAAAATGACTGATCTTTTATATATGGCGAAAACGACTGCTCTTTTATATATCGAAGACCATTTGGACCTCCCCAAAAATAGAGAAAGAAAAAACCATTGCTTGTCGCAGGTAGTTTTATTAGAACTAATCAAATTAGTAAATTACAATGCGAAACTCCTCTCGAGCCATTGTAGCTGAATTGGGATGCTTCTCAATCGTACAACACCCAGCAGCTTTATTAAATCTACATAACCACATCATAAAACATGGAAGCCTTTGGAAAATAAATGCTTTTACAACAGCAACAAAAACAAGCTAGCTCAGTCAATTCAATATTTGACAGACGTGAGTGACTAACCAAGGAGATAGACTTGGGCACAGCAAATAAATCATGTTCAAGTTTTCAACAGACAATCACCAAGTGCTTTTTACCTTTTGGAATAAAAAATAAATAAATTGTAAAGGGTCAGGCAAATCTCATCATCAATGAGCAGGGAAACAAGAATCTTGGTGTCTTCAAAATTATGGATTGCGCAAAACTGGACAATATATGTGACCACTAGCGGGGACTGACCATGGGCAACTGAGGATCTAAGAGAGAAGGATCATAGCAGTAGTACTTTTGGTTTGTGTTAATTTTGCACGTTAGAACAGATTGTTCATATTTCTGTAAAGCAGAAGCCTTCAAATTTCAATTATTTTGAAACATCAGATCGTGGCTTTTTCTTTATCACTTTTCAGCCAAAAAAATCACCTTATTCAGAACCCCAGGCCCACTGGAAGTTCGTAGAGAAGCAGCTCAAGCATTTAGTTCAAGAAATGCCTTGATAATACCCATCATTTGTCCCCCAGGAAACCGTCCAAGGCATCCTCTTGCTGCTGCTATCTCACTAAGTTCACAAACTGAATCACCACTGAAAGCTTTAAGCTGTTTGCTGCTCCTCTCCTTTTCTGCGCTCTCAGTTTCCACTAGGTTTTCACCAGCCTTAACAACTGGAAGAGGAAATGGATCAAGGGAAGTTTCCATGATGACAGACTCTCCACCTACCGCACCCACAAAATCTCTCAACCGGCACATGGAAAATGGAACTGTTTCAAAACTATGGTCTCCATATTCAACTGGTGTAGAGTGATCTCCAGTGACACAAAGGAAGTACTGGAACTTTCCAGTTGATTCTGCCTGCAAGAGGAGCTTGGCCAGCTGGCCTATAGCTCGATCCACAGCTTCCAATGCTTTAACTTTCAAAATGCTTGCCTTGTCATGGCCTGCATCATCTATTGCCTGAAATACCAAAAATCAAGTAAATCGATCACCAATAAGACATTGAGACCTTGTAATCTAAGCATACAGGTCAGGCATTCAACCTTTCAAACAATTTTCTATCTAGACCAGACAAGTCACAAGGGAACAAAATAAACTGGTAAAGCAATTAGGGAGAAAAAAAGAAGCCTCCAAGCAATAAAATGATTTTTAGAGCCATCAATTTAGCCTTGTCAAGAAATAAAATGAGCTATTTTTCCAAACATAATGCCGAATATGTCCTGAACTCTTACAGTCTAAGCTCAATCAGTCTCGATCTTTTTTGGGGGCATTGAATCCTGGAAAGGATCCATCTCCTAGAAAGTCTTTGGTCTGGGACTTGACAGCATAATTTACAATTTCTGCCTAAAATGCTAGCAAGCTCCTGATAGTATTTTCTGTCTAACAATGATTAATATGAAAGTTTTAATTAAAGAACAGAAAGGAATGAAAGAGGCTATACAATAAAAAATCTCATTCTGCTACAAAAAGCAGCATTGTTTTAATAGTGCAGTTGACGTAAAAATGGCAAAAAGATAAAGATAATACACGGACTGAGAAGGTTAAGACCTTAATGTGGAGAAACCCAAAGTCATAGCCATCTGGTCGTCCTGGTTTGTGCTCGTCCTCCCCTGGTACAAATACATTGGGAGAAGGCGCCAATGGAGCTGAGAGTGCCTTAGCTATGACCGTTGCTTTGGAAGTCAAAAGTGTTTGATAATCTCCAGTTGCTCCAGGAGCTTCTAGGATATCAATATCTAATGATAGCCCTAAACCAGCTATGATTTTAGTGGGAGCTACCATGCATGGCCATAAACCATGTTTATTTTCAAAAGAAGGAACCTGCACAATAATAATAAGAAATATACTGAAATCTGTACAGCATAAAAAGATTATATATAAAACATCTCATATGATACAACTCTTCATTGAAAATTTCAGATTCTTTGTTCCTTTTATACCCAATAATCTTCAAATAAGAATATTAAAATCCATCAATTTTTTGTTGCAACTTTAATTATTGCACAGACATGGCAGCAGAATGCAACAGTCCTGCCCCTCTCAAGCCATGCAACAGTCCTGCCCCTCTCAAGCCGCCAGTGATGTTTAGTGTTGCTAGATGTGAAATTTTACCTCCCATACAATTTTTCATCCAAACAATGAGACATTCACAACGAAAAGCCAGACCACCCAACCAAGCCCAGGACCAAATCAATACTTGAATAATCTAAAAGTTTCTCATGTTGACTCAGTTATTGTTCATCAAAAAAGTAAACATCAAGGGAACACTATCAATGAGGTTTTTCAATTGATAAAGCAATTCCCATCTCCTGATGACTAAAATGAATAAGAAATTGAGATTTAGTTTCCTAGATTTCTCACTGCCTTATCTGGAAAAAATGGCCATGATTCATTGAAGGATTGAGACAATGCACCTCAATTCGAATGCCACATCCTCGTAAGAGGACAACATTAGCAATATTCTTTCCTTCTGCTGCTCGTTCTGCGTTTAATGGGTGAGAAACCAGAATATGAGATATCTCCCGGGATAACTCATTAACAACTGCAGCTGTATGTCTTGCCTCATCAGTGTCATCTAAGGCTTTAGCTTGAAGAAGTACGCGGTTGTCCTTCAGTGGATCTGTTCCTGATATATTACAACTCAGTCTTGGCCCTTTCACCACCACTCCACATCTATGTTCTGTGGCATACCTGTAGGAAGTGGTTTCTTGTCATATTTTCATCTTGTGTTGGAAACTTGAACTTCATCAACCAAAGGACAAAAAATGTTTCTTATTATAGGTTTCAGAGAATTTACATTGGTTTATACAGGATAATTGGAGTGGTATATTGAAAAAGGACAGTTGGCCAAGCACATTTACCATGTTGAACTTGCTTAGTTACGCATGCTTTTTTTCTCCTCTAACCTTATCTTAAAGTCATTTCGATGTTACCAATATAGAAGACAGAAACACCCCCAAATAACCAGACAATAATAACAGAAAAGGGTAATTAGCATATATATAAGAAAATTTGAAACTTGAAGGTTCCAATCAAACTTTTAAACGAGAAGATCATTGATGCAATTTTCTAAAGCAACAAATTGAATTAAGCCATTCTCAAATACCTAAAAAAAAAAACATGGTAAGAGCTCCTTCACATCAGTATGTGAGTTTGATTTTTCGAGTTTGTTTGCAGCCAACAAGAGCAAGATTAACTCAAATTGTTCATTGACGTGAAGAAGTTTGCAAAGAGTTTGTAAATAGCCTAGTCTAAGCAAGTTCATCTAATCGATTTATTTGAGGATCCATAAATTTCAGATAAAGAAGGGTGACTGCAAAAAAATAGAAGGGTGGCCAGTTAAATTTTTTAGAATATCCAGTTTATTTGAGTGCATTCTTGTTGTCTTGATTGCTCAAGAAGTTACTGCATTTGCAAAGAATCTGCACCTGACTCTCACTTCATATTCTGGGAAAGACGGCAACTTCATTCCATCCAGAGCTGCACAGAGAATTGGCCCTTCTTTATCAAAATGCCTGTCAGCCCTTCTACTGATGACTATTCCAGTTTCCTCATCTAATGTTGCAAAATTTGACTGCAGATAAAAAGCAAAAAGATATGGCATTAAATGGGTAAACCAACAACAACAAATTGTAGTTTCTCCAATGTTAAAATGTAGCGCGCAAAAAATGTAACTGGAAGCATAAAATATGAATAAAAAAATTAGAAAGGGATGGAAAGGAAAAAATCATTGAGCTATTTTAGAGCTCGAAAATTGTCTACTTCACAGACTGCAGGGCTTTTTCTACCCACCAAGTTGACACAACTCCCTGTATTAATATACAGGTAAAACATAAGGGACTATTGGGGGAAAGAGATTCACGTTAAGGCCATGAAAGTGAGTGACAAACGTTTTAAATGCTCTCACTCTCTGACAGGCAGAAGAGTTTTAATGTGGAGAGCATAATCCCATTGATAAAAAAAAAAACAATAGCAAGATAATTCAAGAATGTTCTTCTCTGATTTAAAAATGAATCATAAGAAAAAAGGAAGAAGCACATGGGATTAAATCCAAGATCTAAGCACATATGTTGTAATCATGTACAATTTCTCTTGATAAAGACAAATCTTTCCATCCCTGTTTCTAGGGTATTAAATATAGTTTCTTTGTTCAGTGAAGCATGCAGTGAGTAAAGGTTCATGAGTAAATGACAAAGTTCATTCTTTAAGTATGGAATATAATAACTCTATTTACTACGACAACATCCCACATGCTTAATACAAGAACAAGGTAGTAATCACCCAAGGGGCAAGACCACAATAAAATAAATCTTGAAAAGTGGTTGAAGCAAGCAAAGATGCATACTCACTTTGAATGCAATATCGCCAGGAGACATTGCCAATCCAGCACCCATGGACTCAAAGGCTCCTCGACCCTTGTAGTACACTCGTGGGTCATAACCTAATAAAGAAAGGTGAGCAGTGTCACTTCCACAACCCAAGCCTACTTCAACTGGGTCCATAAGGCCATTAACTCCGGCAGATGCAATAGCATCTAAGTTAGGCACGTTCGCTGCTTGCAAAGGAGTCTTGTATCCAAGCCTTGGCAATGATACATCACCCAACCCATCAATCAGGATAAATGCCACTCTCCTCTTTGGATGCTGGGCAGTAACCATGCTTCTATATGTTACCTCTAATTCTGCCTCCTAGTTAAATTACAAGTAGCTGTGCAAAAACAACATGAAATGAAAATTTTAATTATAGGCTAATTCAAATCAAAGAGTTTCCGAGCTGAGTCAGTAGACAATTTAAAGCTACATCAAATATCAAAACAAACTGCTTTGAACTCATGTTCCTTAAAATGTACTGATTTCAGTTATGAAGTGCAAGTCAGTGGTAAATCACACAGTGATTAGAATTATCATAAACTCAAAAAGCCAGTGACTTCACCAAGTAAATCATTAAAGTAGTGATACATTGGTGATATACATATCTAATTCAATCAAGTTGCTTTCTAAATTGAAAATCCATAATAACCTCACTGTGGCAGAGACTGATTTCTTCAGATTAACAGCAAAACATAGAACGGGTTTCTCACATTATAGATCAAACACAGTAAAAAAAAAGACCAAAACGGTCTAAAATCAATCAAAGAATAGCCCAATAAAGTATTAATCAACA
The DNA here is from genome assembly GCF_000495115.2 of Populus euphratica. Classification (NCBI taxonomy): domain Eukaryota; kingdom Viridiplantae; phylum Streptophyta; class Magnoliopsida; order Malpighiales; family Salicaceae; genus Populus; species Populus euphratica. Next base: position 1,265,480 of record NW_011499856.1, on the reverse strand, counting down.
ACAACAAAAAGAAAGCAAAAATCGAGTGCTTCAATTCCTCCAGTCATAACTAACCAAAAAAACTTTACTTTCAATGATTCACCGATGAAATCTTAAAAAATTAACAATTTCATGTTAATTAAGGAATAAAACAATAACAATTAAGGAATAAACTACTAATTTATGGCAGTATGTTTATAGAACTCTTGCCTCAAAAGACCAAAAAAAGAAGAAGAAGCTTCAATGGTGATTTCAATTTAGTTTATTTGGTCTCTAATGAACCCACTAACAAGTAGGGTTTTGACTGTTGAACAAAGGAGAATCTTTAAAAGATGAACATCAGGTTCAGGGTCACCTTTTTGCTCTGTTCTTACTCTGGCTTTGAAGGGCTAAAACTAAAAGAGCATCAAAATTCCAGGCAAATAGATTTAAATAAATAATAAATTTGTGTATTTACGTTTATCTCTTATGATGTTTGGTAAATTAACTGACTTGCCACTTGAGGGGTGTGGTTGGTTATCTGGATATTCGTGCTCTGCTCTCAGATTTGTCTCGTAAAAAAGACAAAACTTAATTTTAAAAAGAACCGCTTTTTGAAGGAAAAAACCAAAATATATTAATTGGATTAAAATAAAATAAAAATAAATAAATTTTGTTTTTGAAATAAATTTTAAGAATATAGTTAAGAAAAAAATGAAGTTAATCCTTATTAACTTAATGATTAATATCCTTATCTTGTTTGTTTTTATTTTTTAAAAGTATTTAAAAATAAATAAATTTTATTTTATTTTTTATTTTAAATTAATAGTTTTTAAGCATTTTCAAATTATTTTAATGTGTTAATATTAAAAATAATTTTTAAAAATAAAAAAATATTTTTTTAATATATTTTTAAATAAAAAATATTTTAAAAAATAACTATAATTGTACTTTTATTATAAACATTTTGTTTAGAAACTATTATTTTAAAATCAGTTTTGATATGTTGAGTTTATTTATGATTTTAAAGCTTAAGTTTAGCATGATTTAGAAAAAAAATTAAAAGAGAATTGATATGTTGTGTAATGAAAAAAAACCTGGGTTGACTATAACGTGATTAACATTGAGGAAACCTAGTCAAAATTATATTAAAACTCACTAGCTATTTTTCTTTGTTTTATTTTTTAAAATAATGTTATTTTTTTATTTTAAAATAAAAAAATTGGTTTACTTGGATTAACTTAAAATAATATAATAAAAAAATAATGTTACTCGAAATAATCAAATCAAGGAAGAAATACTAATGAGTAAATCTAATATCCAATACAACATAATAAAATCAAATTATTTCTTAATTTAAAAAATAATCTGTAAAACTTAAGATTATAGATCTACCAATATGACTCTTACAGTAAAAATATTTATTGAAAATAAAAAAACTGGAAGTATTTATTTTTTAAATCAATTTTCACCTTTTTTATAAAGTCATAAATTGCAGTAAAAATACACTTCCTATATAATCATCCGTATATTTCTCCCAAGACTAGGAAAAAAGAAAGCCTGAATCTCTCCCACCTTTCATGGCCACCAAAGTTCTCCCACCAAAACAACTCCAAAACCTCCGTTTCTTCATCAGAAGGTCTCTTAACACCTCCTCCTCCTCCTCCTCTAAAGCCGCCGCCGCCTCTCCTCTAAATTTGGCTGAAAAACCCGAACCCGCTATCCAAGAACCTCCCACTATCATTCAAGATCATGCAAAACCATCCATTCTAGACTTTAATGACCACAAAAAACTTTTCTCGAATTTGCCAACCACCAAACTCTTGCATGCATCTTTAAATCTTCACTTGGTTTCTATAGGTCCTCTTGTTGACTTTGGGATGTGGGTTATGAATTCCAGGATTATGGAAACAGATAATATTGTACGTGATGTTGTGTTAAAGACGGTAAGGCATACGTTCTTTAAACACTTTTGTGCTGGAGAAGATGTTGTTGAGGCCAGAAGGTGTATTGAGAGAGTTAATGAAGCCGGTTTGAGAGTAATGTTGGATTTTGCTGTTGAATATACAAGTAATAATGATGCTTGTGATCAGAATCTGAAAGGGTTTCTTGATTCTGTTCAATCTGCCATGTCTCTTCCTCCATCTTCTGTAAGATTTATATCTTCCTCAATTAGCCATAATTAGCCCCATTTTCTTTTTATGTTTATCAAGTTAATTTTGCCCTTTCTTTAATTTGTTTTCAAGTATCTCGGGTCTGTTTTCTGTTTCTCTTGAAATTGATTTAGAAATTAGATATCGATCCTTCTGTGTATGTTAGTTTTACAGCTTAGGATGCGAGTAGAATCCTTGATCAAGTTGATCATGTGCAAGCAGTCGTGACCAATTGAACTCCACTGGTCATATTGTACACCATTGACCATAAGAGTTTGGCAATATCTGCATCACAGAAAGTGACAGAATGAGAAACAAGGACTGTCCTTTTCATGGTTGAGGTAACCCATCAGAAATTGAACACACTAGCTACAAGAACACTTCTTTCTTTTGGTTTTGGGGCGGGGTGTCCTCGGGCAAGCTTTCGCGGATCTTATCAAGTTTGTTTTGTCTTTCTTTGATGGTGGCAGAAAGAAACCAACTCAAATATTGTAGGCTAATTTATTTATTTTTTACTTGCATCAGGTGAGCAGTGTGGTGGCAAAGATCACAGCAATGTGCCCCTTAAGCTTGTTAGAGAGAGTTAGTGATTTGTTAAGGTGGCAACAAAGAGATCCTTCCTTCAACCTTCCATGGAAACAAAACAGTTTTCCAATTTTTTCTGATTCTAGCCCTTTGTATCATACACTTAAAAAACCAGAACCATTAACCCCACAAGAGGAGAATGATCTCCAATTAGGCCAGGAGAGATTGTGGAAACTATGTGAAAAATGTGTCCAGGCCAATATCCCGCTGACGGTGGATGCAGAGCATATATCAGTTCAACCTGCCATTGATTACTTGACGTATTTGACAGCAATCAAGTACAACAAAAATGATAATCCCATTGTGTACGGTACAATTCAAGCCTACTTGAAAGACGCAAAAGAGAGGTTGTTACTTGCAACAAAAGCCGCTGACAAGATGGGAATTCCTATGGGGATTAAGTTAGTGAGGGGCGCTTACATGTCAAGTGAAAGAAAAATAGCCTCTTCGTTAGGCTATGAATCTCCAATTCACAATAGTATTCAAGAGACACATGCTTGCTACAATGATTGTGCTTCTTTCATGCTTGAAAAGATTGCTAAAAGCTCAAATGCAGTCATTCTTGCAACGCATAATGTCGAATCAGGTAAAGAGATGACGGAGACTCGTGTGATTAATTATAGCTATCGGCATTGCCTTTGGATTTGATACAGGGTTCTGTGTACATTGTATAGGAAGATTGGCAGCGAAGAAGGCAATAGACTTGGGGATTGAGAAGAGGAACCAAAAGCTTGAGTTTGCACAGCTATATGGAATGTCAGATGCGCTTTCATTTGGTTTAAGCAATGCAGGTTTTCTGGTTAGCAAATACACGCCATACGGATCTATTGAGATGGTTATCCCTTACCTTCTAAGGAGGGCTGAAGAGAATAGGGGACTGTTATCTGCTTCAAGCATTGATAGGGAACTCACGAGGTAAACAAACTTTAACAGTGACTCAAGAATCTAAAACCAGAGGAGGGTTTTGGAAAGAGGTCCCAAGAGTCATTCATTTTTGTTTTTCTGCAGGAAGGAGTTGAAGAGAAGGCTTAAAGCTGCTATATTTTGAAGTGAAGTTCAAAGCTTTCAATGACAAGCTGACAACAATCTCTACAAATAAAGAAAGTTAAAAATAAAATTTAGATGTAATGTAAATATGTAATCAAAAGCAAATTACTCGTTAATACAAAGTAATTCATGCTGTATTACAAAAAGAAAACTGTTCATAGAATTATTGAATGGTAATGTCTTGCGACAGATTTAGTTAGTTCTTCCCTTCTGCTTCACTACAACCTGAGAAGTTGAAGTCATTCTTTTCTTACCCTCAAAGGGACAAGCTTGTTGAGTTGGATGTAAACTGTGAAAGCAAACTGTAATCAAATAGAGCTTTCATGAGTTCAGCAAAGTGCTTGTACATCAAAGCTTGAAAGAGACTTGAATGGTTCTTTGCCTTACCGCAAGCATTCAAATTCACTTGCTAGGTAATCAGCAAATGAGTATCAACTTGCCTCTGCACCAATCTGAGCCGTCTACACTGTCGAAATTACCAGGACAATCTTAAAACACTGCCATTAGAGAATGACATTGTTTCCATGATACGGATGGCTGCCATTAAGTCCAGCTAGGAGTAGTTGCTAGTCAACTTATTTTAATGATCTTGAACCCTGGATGATGAGGTTTTCCAGTTTTATGTGTGGTAACAGATCCTTGTAGCATCCTTCTTTTCCTTGGTGTTTTTAATGTTCCATATTTTGTCCTAAAAAAATGGGCAAGAATTGTATCCTTTGATTAATTTTTGTGTTAGGTCAAAAGGATAAGAATTGTATCTGAAGACTAGATGATGTGGGAAAAAGATCCAAAATGTAATCCATACTCAATTTCTCAGTTCGCAAGAAATTTCTGGGAAAAGGAAAGCCAGCTTTGATGTAACAAAACAAGATGAATTAGGCTTAAAATTAGGTATGTGAGGCTTAATGACGTAATAATTTCATCAAGCAGTTCTTCTCTATGGAAATTGCCACATCTCAGAGCCTGCTAGTTTACACCATCGTGCTATCAATCAAGATTATTTGACAATAAAATAAATATCCGGGCCATAAAAAAATTATTATTGTTATTGTACAAAGTCTCATAAGTTATTTAAAAAAATGACTTAATTTTTTATATAACTCAAATTTAAAATTAAATTATATAAAAATTAATTTAATATAAGTAGTTAATTTAGTAGATTTAAAAAAATCAGGATGGTTGATAAAATACAAGATTTAACTTTAAAAAAAATTCAATATAATTTTTTTTAATATTAAAACAATAATATATTAAATCGATTAAAATTTTACGTCTTAACTTGTTAAATCTATCATTAAATACAATCTGTCATTTATATTTAAGAGTTGTATTTTTTAAAATAATTTTATTTTTAGTTATTTAATAATAAATATAGATGCTTGTAAAATCAAATATTATGATATTTATTTAATATTATAATAATTTTATAGAAAATAAACTAAAAAAATTTACAATTTTTTTTTAATCATGCCCAAATAAAATTAAAAAAAAAAGGAAGGAAAAAAAAAGTGATCACTTTCACTGTTCCATAAACAACGAAGAATGAGTTTGCCCACAATTCGATGTATAATTATAGAACAATAAAAACAAAATAATATTCTTGAAAAGGCAACTTGGCCTTGAAAGAAGTGAGAACTACACATAAATTAATTTGGGTGACCTAGAGCCAACCCTCAATCATGTGTTCTTTCACCTGCTAGTCAACATGGCTGATGGATGGGCTCACACCTCACAATAATGCATTGGGAAATAAAAAAATGAAAAATAAATAATCACACAGCAAGAATCAAATTAGGTGCATAAAATCCAGCATAGAGGGCTGCAAATGGTTGGCGTGACATAAAGCAACTGAAGTTTCTTGATGTGCAAGGAAAAGAGCCTAAAAAAATAAAGAAATTGTGCTATAATGGGTGTAAAAAATAATACAGAGTATGACAACGACAAGAAATCTGCATCTTCTATGGAGATACATTGCAGTGACAGCTGAGTGGAAGAGCATTGCATTTCGAAGAAAATGACAGGCACTACTGCTAGAAATCATGCATCCACTCGATCTTGTAATCTCATCTTTCCATAAACAAGACCAGATAAAAGACTCCAAGCCAATATCTACCACTTTCCATCACGCATACCCAGCTGCATGCCTGAGTGCTATTGTCGTCGAAAGTATGATGACGACTAGAAATCTGCATCTTCTATGGAGATTTCTCCAGATTTATCCAGATGGAATCCACAATCCTATAAGATTCAGGATGATGTAATTGCATATGAAAGCACCGGGAAACCCTACCAAAGAGCTTTCCGTAGATTAACGGGAGTGTGATAGCTTTTATTTTTAAATATATGTTAAAAATATATGAAGTCTAAAATAAAAATAGTAGTAAATCTAAAAAGAGGAACACATGAGACTAGGTTGGGAAGGAGTGCAAAACAGAATTCACTCAAGCAAATGAAAGATTTCATCATATTCACAGACAGAGAGAGCAGATGATCAGATGCCTTGTCACCCAAACAATGAATGTTCCAAAAGATAGCAGAAGACACAGGCGAGCTAAGACACTAATTCAAGGAACGAAAATTAGCGGAACAGTAATCAATTTTCCCCTCGAAGCGAAGACCGGCAAGAACAACAAAGGAGGAGTACGAGTTAACGTTAACAGAGTAATAATCAAAGGGTAGGGTTTACAGACGAAAAGAAACGAAGACACACAGATGGTTTGTTTTGGAAAACTGATATAAAAGATACATAGTAGAGCAAACAAGGACAACGTAAACACACACAGATTGCAGATAGACGGTGTAATTAGCATAAAACTATGGTCTTCGAAAGTTTGGATGATCACAGCAACCTGAAAATGATGTTCTGAACCAGCTTTTTATTATTATTATAAATTCGTTGCAGAATTCATCATCATCAACGTTCACGCCATCCTTCTCAACAAGGCTATCCCAGATTGAGCTTCCGTGGTTGGTTATACATTGAAAATGATATAATATAATAAAATATAAAAATATTTATTTTATTTTAAATATAGTCAAATTAATTATTTTATTTTATTTTATTTCATGCAAAAAATATAATTAAATATTTTTTTGCTTTAATTTATATGAAGTCTTAAAATTAATATTTTTATAATAACTCTAACTATAAAATCAAAGTTAGTTTAATAAATCAATTTAGGATCCTGTTGGCTTAGAATTTGAATAGGTTCGAGTTAAAAAAAAATAAAAAAATAATTGACATGATGTAATTTAATCAAAAATTAAAGTTAACTCAGGATAAAACACGAGTCAAAACCTCGTTGACTTCTATTTAAATCTTATCGCTTTGATTCCTTTTTTATATTTTTTTTGATAAACCCAGGGTAACCCTCTCAATTTGTGATTAGACCTCGTCTTAGATCGATTTTCAAGTTAGATTTTAAGATTATAATAATAATAATTTTTATAAATACATTGACTCGAATCAACCTAAGTCAAGTACTCTTTCAACTTGTGATCTAGACATTGCCCGTAATTGACCACCAAATTGAGTTTTAAAAATATAATAATAATTACTTTTGGTCATTATGTTGACCCAATCAACCTAAGTTGACCCTTTCAACCCATAACTCAGGTCTTCTCCAGTGTCGATCATCGAGTCGAGTTTTAAAACTATAATAATAACTACTTTTATCATTATGCTGATCTTAATCAATGGTCAATTCGACTCATGATTTGAGTATCCCAACTCAAGACTCGAGTCATGCCCTGAATCACCATCGAGTTAGATTTTAAAATTATAATAATAATAATAATAATATTTATTTTTACGTTAACTTGGGTCAACCTAGGTTGACTCTCCCAATTTGAGACCCGGGTCATGCCCTGAATCGACTACTAAGTTAGGTTTTAAAAAATAGAAAATATTGTTTTTTAAGACATTTCTCAAATGTAACTATTATTGTAGAAGTATAAAAATTAACCTTTTATATCTGTCTTTTTAACAAAACATATTTTTATCTTTATTATTTCTATGTTTTCTATTCCAGGATAATAATGAAACGTTATCTAAGATAATATTTGGTTATTGTCCTGAGATAGAAGGGACAGAGACAATAAAAACAAAAATATTTTCAGTTAAAGATAAAAATAAATCGTTTACGAGATAATTTTAAAGTGAATTTCTGTATTTTCAAAACAAGAGATATAGATGTGAAAATCTCCAAAGACAATATTTATTATTTTTATTTCTAAAATATCTTTGTAAAAAGCTATCAATTTCAAAATTGTTAAATTAAGACATGTAAACATAAAAATGGTTATTATAATAATTTTAAAATTAACTTAGGAGTCAATTTAGGGTAAAGTTCGAGTCATTAGTCGAGGCTTGGGTCACAGGTTATGTTGACCTGATTCAATATAAAAATAAAAATAATTATTATCATAATTTATAAATCTAATTTGAGGGTCTATCTAAGGCGAAGCTTGAGTCACAAATGGGGTTGACCGTTGATCTAGATCAGTATAAGGATAAAATAGTTATTATCATAATTTTAAAACTCAACTCGAGGATCGACCTATAGTAAAGCTCAGGTCACGTGTTAGGAAGGTCGACCTTAGTTGACTTGGATAAACATAAAATAAAAATAATTATTATCATAATTTAAAAATTTAATTCAGGGGTCAAATCCAAAGCAAGACTCAAGTCATAGGCCGAGAGAGTCAACACGAGTTGATCCGAGTTATTGTATACATAAAAATTGTTATTATAATAGTTTTAAAACCTGACTCGAAAATTGACCTAAAATAAGGTTCAAGTCACGAGTCGAGAAGGTCATCTTAGCTCACCAAAAAAAAATTTAAAATTTATTTTTTAAAAATATCAACAAGTTTTTACCTCGTATTTTATCTTGAGTTAACCTAAGTTTTTAATCATGTTAGGTTAAGTCAATCATTATTTTATTTTTTTTAAACTCAAATTAATATAAACCTTGGGTTAACCTAACAAGTTAGTTTCAGTTATATAACTATTATTATTATAATATTATTAATTTCAAAACTTAATATAAATTAGAATAGAAAAAATAATATAATTTTTTTTTTGTAAATATACAAGTATGATAATAATATACATAAAGAGTAAAACAATTTTTTTCACATTTTATTACACTATAATCAAATAAAATATAAAAATAATTATTTTATCTTATATTATTAACCGAACACATATACAGAGATAACACGCACCCATGGCTACTCTCACTCTTCCACACCTCCTTTGAACCACAGCCACGTAATCAGTGTTTTAAGACCTGGCCCGGCCCCGCGGGTTGACCCGGGACCCGGTCGACCCGGATCTATGGGCGGGCCGGGTCTAAGCAAAAAACAGGCTGGGAATTGGCCCGGTCAGACCCGGTCGACCCGGAGGGTCGACCCGGGACCCGGAAGGCCCGGCCAAACCCGGCTGAGACCCGAGTTTATTTTTTTATATATATCCTTATGCCTGAAACGACGTCGTTTTGGGCTTTTGTAATTAAAAAGCCAAAACGACAAGAGCAAAGGGACGAACGCATTGCAGAGCAACAAAACTGCAGAAGTGAGAAGAAAACCTAATTAATTTCAAGAAATCGTTAAACCCATTTCACTCCATCACGAAAAAGAGCAGATGAGCAGAAGACTCTTGAATCCTTGATCGCCGTTTCAATTCAGAGCATAAGGTTAGATGAGTTTTTACTTGTTTCTTTCTTCTTTCGGCTTTCGCTATCCTCTATTTCAACTTCTTCTCTCATTGAACTTGCAGGAGAGTATAACAGTAGCATCTGTTCTTCCCTCTGTTCACCCATCAATTCTTCCCACCGATTCTTCTCACAGGTATGTATCTCATTTTCTTTGTTTTTCTATTTTTCTGCAACTTCAAATGGTAACATATATGTTCGTTTGCTCTGAATATTGTTGTGAATAATGCTGTGAAATGTGAATATTTTGTTTGTTAATTTTTGTAGCTGTGAATATTTTTGTAGCTGTGAAATGTGAATATTCCATTTGTTAACATATATCCTGTCCCTGTTCGTTTGCTTCTGCTTCTGTTGATGCTGAAATTGAATTACAATTTAAGACTATTCCATGTTAATCTGATTCCATGTTGATCTGTATAGTGAAAAAGAACTAGCACTCTTATTTTTTCTTTTATCCGTGTTGGCCATTTTAGTTTTTGTAATGTTGATATATCAATTTTATGGATAGTGTTGGCCATTTCAGTTTTCTATGATGTTGATATAATATATTAGTTACAATTGAACTGCAATTATGAGAATTTGGATGGGTTGGCCGTTTACTGTTATTTAGATTAGTTATTTCAGTTGTTATTTAGATTAGTTATTTCAGTTTTCAATTTTCCTGTTTGTTTACTTTAATTATGGTAGTAATCTTATAAATTATGCCAGATCCTTAAAATGTCTTCACATGATGGTAGTACTCCAAGTAGTGATCCTTCAACGGCCCAATCATCTCAACCTTCAATTTCCATGTCAAGTGGTGGTAGAGGAAGAACAGATTTGGCATGGGGTCATTGTAGAGAAGCTCCTGAACTTAGTGTTGGTTGTAAAAAAACTAAATTAGTATGTTTATATTGTGCTAAAGTATTTGCGGGTGGTGGCATTAATCGATTTAAGCAACATTTAGCTGGAGCTAAAGGAGAAGTTGAACAATGTCGCAAATGTCCTCCTGATGTTCGACATCAAATGCTTTTGAACCTTAAAGGAAATGTTGAAACAAAAAAAAAAAAGAGTTAGAGAAATGCAAGCAGATTTCAATCCATTTAATGCACAACAAAGGGAGCATGAAGAGATGATGATTAGACAATTAGAAGATGATGATGGTGATGGTGATGATGAGGATGAGGATGAGGATGTCAATACTAAAAAACATATGTTACCCCCAAAGGTTGCAAAAAAGAAAAAGATTCAAAGCACCAACACTATAAAACAATCAACTACAAGTTATGGAAAGCAGAAGAAATCTGCAACATTAGGGACATATTTCATGCCGAGAACAACTCCTGGTGCTCAAAAGTCTCTTCAGAATTGTTGGCAAAGGAAAGAAGCAGTTGAACGGTGTGATCTTGCTTTAGCAAAGTGGATGTTTGATGCATGTGTGCCATTTAATGCTGTTAATTCTGTGTATTATCAGCATGCCATAGATGCTGTAACAGCCATGGGTCCTGGTTATAAAGGGCCAAACTTGCATGCTATCCGTGGATATTACTTGGCAAAAACGGTTGATGAAGTGAAGATTTATGTTGAGAGTTATCGAGAGATTTGGAAGAAGACTGGTTGCACATTAATGGCTGATGGATGGATAGATCAGAAGAGGAGGACTTTAATTAACTTCTTAGTATATTGTCCTAAAGGAACAGTTTTTTTGAAAACCGTAAATGTATCAGATGTCTCAAAGACTGCTAGATTGTTGTATCAGTTGTTTAGAGAGGTTGTTTTGTATGTTGGGGTAGAAAACATTGTGCATATGGTGACTGATAATGCTGCAAATTATGTTGCTGCTGGCAGGTTATTGATGGAAGAATTTCCTTCAATATTTTGGTCTCCTTGTGCTGCCCATTGCATCAACCTCATACTCCAGGACATTGGTAAATTGCAGTCAGTTTGTTGTGTTGTTGAGCATGCTTCTGGTATCATAAAGTACATTTATAATCATTGTTATCCATTGTATTTGATGAGGAAGTTCACTGGAGGAAAAGAAATACTTCGTCCAGCTCCTACTCGTTTTGCCACCAATTTCATTGCATTGCAAAGCATTTTAGCTCATAAAGATGAGTTAAGAGCTATGGTGACATCTAGGGAATGGGTCTCATCTGCTTATGCTAAAGATATCAAAGGAAAAAAATTTGTTGAGAGTGTGCTGGACTCTTTGTTTTGGGAAGAATGTGCAATAATTATGCGAATGAGTGAACCTTTAGTTCGAGTTCTGCGATTGGTTGATGGTGATGATAGACCTTCGATAGGATATTTGTATGATACTATTCATCATGCAAAAGAAGAAATGATGAGGAGATTTCAAAAGAGAAAGCCTAGAGTGAAACCTTTCATAGACATTATCAATATTCGGTGGAATGGACAATTTTATAGAAATCTTTATGCAGCGGCATTTTGGTTGAATCCTCGATTTCAATATGATGCAAATATAATGGATAAACATATGAGCACCATTTCTGGACTTCTAGATGTTTTAGAGAAGTATGCACATGGAAATCTACCATTGCAAAGTAAGATTACAAGTGAGATGAAGTTTTTTAGGAATGCTGAATATGACTTTGGCCGAGTGTCCGCAATAAATAATCGCATCCTTATGCCTCCAGGTATATAATTTTTATATTTAAAAATATTTTTTGACATAGTCTCACACTTTTACTAATTTTTTCTTTTTTGTGTAGATGAATGGTGGATGACATATGGAACCAGCGCTCCAAATCTACAACAATTGGCTATACGAGTGTTAAGTCAAACTTGTAGTTCTTCAGGATGTGAGAGAAATTGGAGTATGTTTGAACATATTCATTCCAAGAAGAGAAATAGATTGGAGCACCAAAGGCTTAATGACCTTGTTTACGTCCACTGCAATCTAAGATTGAAACAAAAGTATTTTTCTTTTCTCTAATTCCTTAAATATTATTTTAACTTGTTTAGTAGCATTATTAATACTTATATTGTGTTTACTTTCACTTTTAATATATAGGAATTATTGGAAAGGACGAAATTATGATCCAATTAATGTTGAGACAATTTTTGACATTGAAAATTGGGTAGTTGAAGATGACCCATCAATCTTGACAACGGAAGAAGTAGAGAGTTTTCACCAAGCTCTTTCAACTATGACCATACAAGATACTTTAGATGATGGTAATTAATGATTGATTATTTAGTGATAAATATTATTTAAAATAAAGTATTATTTAACACATAATATTTATTTGTTAATTATGTTTGGAATGTAGATGTCATAAATGTTAATGAGATTGAAGATGATTGTGATGATGAAGTTTCAAAGGAGCATGCTGATGATTTATTAGGTGTTGACGAGATTGGCTCATTTCCATCAACATTTGATCCGAATTTTGCTCCCATGGACACGGAAGAACTTAATGTGTTCATTCAACAAAAGTGAATGCGTTGTTGATTTAGAATTTATATTGTTGGATGTTTTGTTTAAAATATTTTAGAATTTATATTGTTGCATGTTGGATGTTTTGTTTAAAATATTTTAGAATTTATATTTGGTTTGTGTTTTGGATATTAAATTAAATTTATGTTGCTGGTTTAAAATTTAAATTTGATTTATGTAAGTGTTGCATTATAAATTTGTAATTAGTAGGTGTTTTATACAAGTTTTTTTTTTGGGGGTTGACCCGGGTCAACCCGGGTCAACCCATTTGACCCATGACCCGATCACCAGACCGGGTCGATGACCGGATCGGATTTTAAAACTATGCTAAATACAGCTTTTTTTCCTGTGTCTATTATTTCTATTTCTTCCATCTCTATAGAGTAAACAAAGGCTACCTTATTTTATGTTTTTCTGCGATTGCCCTATCGCTACTGCTTGTTTCTTCACGCTTGGCCTTTGTCTATGCGATGTGCTGCCGTTTTAAGATGCTGAAGCCTCTACATGTAAAATAACAAACATAAACGACACGTCTTTTTGTTTATTTTGTCTTCCTTTCGATATAATCTTGCCTGTCATTGTCGGTTCCACTGTTAGTGCAGTTTTTATTGCAACAGCGCACGTATTAAGCTCCAATTGGCTTGAAAAAGGTACGAGTCTTGTCCAATTCTCTCTCTCACAAAATATCTGTGTATATATTATTGGTAGATTGAACAGGAGGAGTAGGAGGAGGAGGTAGGCTAATCATTTCCAGGCTAGAAAAACATTAAAAACTCAGGTTTGTGTTGGCTTAATGTAGTGATAAATTCACGTTTTTGAGATAAACCAATTTGATGTCAATGAAAAAGATTTATGGGTTTTATTTTTCAGCCTAATTGGTTCATGTTTTCATCATCAAGTTCAGTGCTTTCTTTTTTTCTTGTCTGCGAGTTCTCTTTTACATACATTCACTGTTGCGGGAATTTGAGATCCTGTTGGCTGATTTTTTTTTTGGCCGGTCGAAGTTGTGTTTGAATTCATTTAGGCTTGAGAGAAAGCTCCATTGTTTGTTGTTTAGTGTATAGTATTATGAACTGTACATGTTCAGTTGTAACATCGATAAACTCTCCTTATTTGTTTTTTTTTTTCCTTGCATTTAACTTATCAGCTCATCTATACTTGTAGCTGTTATCCATTGCCATGCTGCTTTTCAAGGTGGTTTCCTTTGCTTTAGTCTATGCTCGTTATTGTTCTTGTTCTTGTCATTTCTAAACAGCTATGCTGCTGCCGCGTCCTCAGTTTATTGAACAATATTAGTTGCCGTCATTGTGCTTGGATATGTTTACTTAACCAGTTATGAAACTTTCTTGTATACCTATATACTTGAAATTAACTCTAAAATTAGTAAACTTGTTTTCATTTTCTTTAAATAAGCAGAACGGTTACTTGCATGTTTAGAATGTTTTGGTTAATTTTGATACTCTCATGTCTTACTAACACTCCAGTTAAGAATGAGGTTTGATTCCTTTTTATTTTCATTTTTTTTATGTGTTCAATGTGTAATAACTAATATTATTAGTTCTATGATTTTCAGCTAATCAATTTTGGTTTTGCAGGTGATTTGAGATTGGTTAGTGCATTGCCATGTCAGGGAGAGTTAGGCCCTCTGCCTTGTGGCATACTAAAGTTTCTTTCAAATAGTAGCATGGAGAAGAAAAAAATAGATGAATATGAACCAGGACCGCTTCCTTCACCAAGACCACTGGATAGGTTTGGCTTTTTGAAGCAAGAGGTTAATAATTCATCACATGGTTTAACCAAAGGAAGGTCAGCTTATGAATTTGAGAGGTATGGTGTTTCTTCAGGAGGTCACTTTCAATATTCCAAATGAGTTAATGTCAAAGGCTCATTGATGGATCTTCCTTGCATACTAATAGATAATAATCTTGATTAGTGATTGTGGACATAAAAAATTTTCAGGGAGGAAAGAAGGGTAAGAAAATGGAGGAAGATGATTGGGGTTGGAGGAAGTGATTGGAAGCATTATGTTCGAAGAAAACCTCATGTTGTTAAGAGGCGCATACGGAAAGGAATCCCTGACTGTTTAAGGGGTCTTGTTTGGCAGTTGATATCTGGAAGTCGAGACCTTTTGCTGATGAACCCTGGGGTTTATGAGGTACTCCTTCATTTGTCTTGATTGAGATATATAACCTGAGATCTTTTGCTTATCATTTTGGTAATGAGATTCTAGTTGTAATATGTAGTGGCTATGCTCATATTATCTTTGAGCCTTAAAATCATTCATGTTTAGTTCTTCAGCTGGACTCCCTCACTTCTTCCTTTTTCTGAATATTTTGCACATTGGTTTGTTCACTTCAACTCGTAGGTGTTAAAGGCACAAGATTTAAAGCTATCAGACAATAAAATTTAAAATCAAAGTCCATGTTGATTGATTAAATCATGCATTTGTTTTCCTTCTTAATGTTTTCTACAATTAGTCATTATATCTGATCCAGAGGATTAAAATCAGCTTTGGCTCTATTTTAGTGGATGGTATATCGGTATGCTAAAAAGAGCATTTGATGGTGGCAGTGCCTAAAATTCTAGGGCTTAGTTTGTGATGGCCTGATATACTCATCCGGATGATTTAGATGTATGAATTTCAGAACTTTGCTTGGTTGCAGAAAGACCTTAAGAATTTTTTAATTTTTTATATGAATGGTGAATTTCATAGATAGAAAACCAGAAATTTCCTGGTTTACCAGAGTTATTTACATCTAAATATGAAAGAAAATTTATCTTAAAAAATTCCTGAAGTCACAAAATCTGGAAATTTTTGGGTAACTAGTTGCTTCCTGCAAAATCTTAGTATCTTGAAGCCTTATCTGGACTGTCTGAACAACGTTCTTTACAGTGCTACCTTTCATCTACTGCAACAGTATTATGAATCTTTTGGTTCCTTTCCTTCCAAATACAGTAGAAAAAAAACACCAATGAAGCCACATAACAATAGATTGAAAAGACTTTTTCTGAATAAAGATTTTTGCACTCAGAGTTCCAAACAGAAAAGATCCTATTATTCCCACAAATTTGGAGAATTGGCTGTCAGACTCTTTTAGAGAACACACAAGTGAGGAAGAGGGTTGATTTCTGTCTTCATCATCCTCTGCTTTACACACAAACTGAAGCCATGACCCTGACCATTTTGATGTGCCTCATCTTTATAGTTAACCTGTCCAGAATAGCTTGCCAGAAAATAAAGCTGTGCCTTGGAATGGATAGAGGCCCTCAAATCAACTTAAACCTGTCCACTCTGCTTCATTTTTTCTTGATCAAATCCCAAGCACTCTTAGAAGAGAATTTCCCATCATCAGTGAGTTTCCATGTAACACCATGGCTTTGCAAAGGATAAGGGAAGAGAAAGCCACGAATAGCACATTGAATGGCACTTCCATGGCATCTGAGCTAGCCATTTACTTTCATTGCTGCTTTTTTCTGTAGAAGGCGGTCCAGATTAAAAAATGATCCTCTGACCATATTGTTTGACCAAGGATCCATGAGGATGCCAAGAGTCCCACCAGAGATGGATAATTCTTTCCATTGCCTGCTGAATGCTCTATATAGTCCTGAATTAAATTTCTGAACTTTAGCAATCTCCAAGTTCAAGAACATTCATTACAGACATTTAAGCACCATGGGCCTTTTCCCTTAAGAAAGATTGTTAAAAAAATGCCTATATTTCCCATTTACTTGGCATTTATGTCTCTATAATCCCTTTCCTTAGGGAAGCTATGTAACATGTCAGGGAAGGGATTGGCTGGGAAACCTTGATGAGCAATTGTGTCTTGCCATGCTTATTAATGTTAGTTGTATGTAAGAAGATGAAAAATAAAGTGTGCATCGACATATACTAGGTTACTTGTTTAGTTTGTACACATTATCTCACACATAATTTTTTTCTTTTTGTAAAGACATTTAACATTCAAATTGTATTGCCTTGTAGTGATGTGTGACTGCCTTATAATTTAGATTCAGGGCAATTGTTTGATCAATGTACATAGCTACTGCTGGGAAATTTAAGGTTTTTTTGTACATAGATAAATGGTGATTTGTTCTGGAGTTGAAATTGAAAGCAGAAGGGGATAATATGGTATCTGTAGGAACAGTACCTATGAACATTATCCAGGGAGCTGCTTTGGTATATACATGTATGAAATTTTTGGCTCTGACAAGGGCTCTACAACTCTCGCATAAAAATTAATGGATCAGTGCTGAAATTATTGCAGATTACATACAATGAAGCTTTATTCCAAAAATATCTGTAGATCATTTTGCTAGTACAATCAGTAAAGTAAAACAAATCATATTCTTCTTAGAAGACGTGGAGAAGGGATATTTCTTTTCTATAGCTCTTACTGGCATCCAATCATGTGTCCTTCAATGCTTTTCTTTCTTTTGTTCTTTGTAAGGAATCTAAGCTATTTCGTTCTTCTTTTCCTATTTTTGACAATTTTAGTTTTCCATCAGCGTAGCTAAGAGGGTTTTAGAGCTCTTGAGGGTTTTGAGAGGCTCTTTTGCTAATCCTTTCTAATACCTCCAGGCTATTATCCTTACTTTGAACCAAATTTGGAAGGATAAATTGCTTTTGAGATAAAACTTTTGTTTAGGGCACCTTGATAGGGTAGACACTAATGAGCTTTTGCATGTAATAGACCAAATAAGGCTCTGTCTTCTGATGTGTGTTTGTGATGTGCCTTCATATGAGAGAAACACAGGATTGATTTGTTTTTACTGTTCACTTGCAAAGAGATTTTACAAGTATTGACTAGGGATTTATTCTTGGAGAAATTTACTACTACATAACCAGTACATTATCTGTGAAAAGATCCTAAGTGGCTGGGGAATTATATGCTAAAAAGAATACATGAGTGCACTGTTCTTGGTTTCTGATGTTAATTTTAGCTTTTCATGCTCTTTTCCCTCTGCTTGCATGTGCACACAGCCACACATAGATTAGTTTGTGTCATAATGATGACACTATATATTTACTGCAGCAACTACTTATATATGAGACATCAGCATCGGAGCTGGATATAATTAGAGATATTTCCCGGACCTTCCCATCACATGTTTTCTTCCAGCAGAGACATGGTCCTGGTCAAAGGTCGCTGTACAATGTTTTGAAGGCTTACTCTGTGTATGATAGGGATGTTGGATATGTTCAGGTCTGAGACTTGTGTGATTTATGGATCTTAAATTTACTTAATTCACTTACTGGAGAATGACAGTGCAATTGTTAAAAAATGCAGGGGATGGGATTTTTAGCTGGTTTACTGCTTCTTTATATGAGTGAAGAGGATGCTTTTTGGTTGTTGGTTGCATTGCTGAAAGGGGCAGTCCATGCTCCAATGGAGGGATTATATCAGGTAATTCATTTATACAGAGAGCTTCTTGTTCACATTTGTAAAGTTGTGGTTAGCTTAGATTATTGGCTGTGAGATGCTAATTCCCTACAATCACAGATATAGATCACTATCAAGTGAGCACAAACTGGGCGAGATAAAGCAACACAATGCGATAAGATTTGCATTTATACATCTCAACAAGTTTTCATGTGGCTTTGTTGTGGTGGTTGGTGTTTCAGGGAGAGTGCTCAAAGGAAGCGTTATCATCCATCAACTTCCTTGACAATACATGCACCATATAATGGTGGTGTCACTTGCAACTTTTCACTTAATAGTAGCTTGTAGGATCATATCCTCTGTTAGCGTTACAAAAAAAAAAAAAGAACTATGCCCTCTGCTGATGAAATCAGGCTTGAATTTCCTCTTTTTCTCTCCCACGCACACCACTCGTGCACACTTACACTAGTAATGCCTTGATAAGGAGCTGGGACCACTTCTTGATAATTTGTTTCCCAAGTTCAGAATTACAAGATGCATAATTATCTACATTACAATTTCAAATAAGATAACCTAGAGGGGTGGCTTACTGCTTCCTCAAACTTAGGAAAAGGTCAGCCACTATGGAGTTTTAACCTTGATTCCATACTCCTTGTCAAGGAAAGAAAAAATATTGTCTATTAGTTTTGAATTACGTTTTGTGGAGACAAGTTTTCTGTAGTTACCAAAATAATGAATCCACTAGTCACCCACAATATCATGACCATTTGAAATTTGTTTGTTTCATGTGATACCAAAAGGTGAGAGAATCTTTTTCCACCAAGTTATGGTGGCATCCTATTCTGAGTTTTGTGGCTCCTTCAAGCTTTCTTAGAGTTAGATTGATCTTTGTACATTCAATGGTAGTTCAATGGTAGGTTCACCGCATGCTGCATGCTACTTGTAAATGAGCTGCTTCATACTTGAGAGAGAAAAAGGAATGCAATGGTCAGTAAACTGCCGAGATTTATTACCGTCTCAAAACCCCATGAACCATTTATTGGTATGATATGAGCATATGAACCACCTGTAGCCTCTTTTACTATTTTGAACTGGAGTCTGAGGGAACAGCACCTCATCCACTCTTCTTGGGCTTTGAAAACACTTTCATCCTGTGAGAAGTTATATTTTATACTTTGTCAGGTGGGCCTGCCTCTTGTTCAACAATATCTGTTTCAGTTTGACTGCTTGATGAAGGAGCATATGCCGAAACTGGGAGAGCATTTCACCCAAGAAATAATAAATCCTAGCATGTATGCAAGCCAGTGGTTTATAACTGTTTTCTCGTACTCTTTTCCATTCCACTTGGCCCTTCGGATTTGGGATGTCTTCCTTTATGAGGTCAGTTATTAATCATTTTTTATGGTTTTTCTGGGAAGGATCATTACATATGGTCTGGGTGTTAATATGTGTCTGCAATTTATTCTTTGCCAGGGTGTAAAAATTGTTTTCAAAGTGGGTCTGGCACTGCTAAAATATTGCCATGATGACTTGGTGAGGATCCAAGATTTTTTTGTCTACTCTGAAAGAAATAGCCGCACATCCCTAGCTTGTAATTGGTTTTCTTTTTGTTATCAGGTCAAATTGCCCTTCGAGAAGCTTGTACATGCTTTGCGTAATTTCCCTGAGGGTGCAATGGATCCAGATACAGTACTGCCTATGGCTAACTCCATCAAGGTTCTCTCTTTCTCTCTGTGTGTGGCTGGCATGTGTTTAAGCAAAAACAAAGTTTTATTTGAACTCTACATTCTACCATCATATCACACTTATTATATATCATGGTTGCTCTGGTTATCTCCATCCATTTTCTGTATGTTGTGTCAGTTTATTCAAATTATAATTATAGACAGTCTTATGCTTCTATGATGATCTTTGGATTTTAATCTTTTGAGCCAGTAAATATGTTGTATTTTACGGTGATATTTAATAAAAGTTTGCCGTCATTCGTTAGCAATCTCTGTTTGAGCTGCCAAAAATTCTGATATTCTTAGGTCTGTTTTGGTTGATTTGATACAACCACTTTTCCTGTGTATGTTTTGTTTTGTATTCTTGACACAGAATAGTGAAAAATATGAAATATAACCCTCAGAAAAAATATGGTTCCTCCTAAAATCATGAATAGGTAAGAATTATTAATATTTGGGGCCATAAATATTAGCGGAACCATATTGTATTTTTTATGATTTACAAGGGGAGCCATAAGGAGCATGTCTGTGTGTGCACATTTTATAAGGTTATTGGATATTCGAGCAATTTGGCTGTATTTTGGGCAGTGCTTAAATTATGCTTAAGACACACACCCCTGGCAGCAGTGTAATTAATACGTGTTAGTGTTCATGGATATTGAAACAGCTTAGTTTTTGAGGTAAAACTTTATTCATCATTCATGAAAAAGGAGTGGATTCATTATCAGGTGTCCAGACGTTTGGAAGAGCTGAAACAGGAGTATGACAAGAAGAATGGAAAGCGAAGTCATTCCACAGAAATTAACAGGAATCAGGAAGAGTTACAATGAAGGTTTTTCTCCTCTTTCAAGGGAGCTAAGCCTTTAGTTATTCCATCCATTCTGATTCTTTTATTCTTTTGTCATGAACTATCTTATAGTATGAAAAATGTATATAAAGCATTTACTTCCGTGATGGCCTGATGCTCCATAGTTGCTTGGTGGAGTTGAAAATGTCCATGAAACATGTGAGGCATTCGGATTAGAGAAAGTAGTGTGACATTAGTGGTCAGATCTAGTCATCTCCTACTAGGATGGGATTCTCTTCTTGATTGTAATGCATTGAATATGATAGTGATAAAGATGATGACTAGATTCTGTCTTTTCAGCAATGATTGCACGGGAGGTGTGTAATTTCGGTATAATAGTTAAAGAATTATTTTTAAACGCCTCTCCTGCCCTGGATATGTCTCTCACCTTGTTAACGTTAAAATTTGTTTTCTATCTTATAACTACTAGAGTAAATCAACTAAAATGACATGCTCGTCTGTTTACCTTGGTAATAGTTACACTTGCTACTTCTTAGAAGGAGAGTTGATTCACTTAATTTCTTTTTGCTTCTTGTTCCTAGTTAAAGATTGCAAGTCAACAGAAGTTCCTTGTGCTAACCAGCTCATAAAGATTTTGGCTGACACAGAATTCTTATCCAGCCAGATGGGGTTGGTAGTGGGAGATCATCACAAAATTAGGGCAACAGAAATGCTTCATATGTGTCATCATCGAGAAAACGTGCAGTTGCCAAATTGTTCTTGAGCATCCTTAAACACCTGTAGAATAGTTGAAGACGCATGTTGTCTGGTCCTTGTGCCAAGCCTGCTGATACACATTGCTTGGAAACATCATGATTAGTTTTTCAATAAGAAGATAGATATCTAGAGCACCATTGAAGAATCGCCTTTTTATGGTAAGTTCCATGCATTTGCTGCATGCTGCCTAGTGGTTTACTTTCCGCCCAACATGCAAAAGCATAGGCTCTAATGAAGCCAATGTCTCGACAGAATTTATTCCTAACCAGTGGATGCCCGTGCAATTTGACAGGAGTGTCGGCATATCTTCCCTTTAATAATGGTGCTGGCAACCATTAAGGTTAAACTTGGTTAGGGTTTCAAGACAGAGGGAAGATATATCTGGAAGAATCATAAAGATGATGGTTAGAATGATAGAACAGAAACCTTAAAAAATAAAGATATAAATTCTTGTCATTTTAGAATATAAAGATATAACCTTTTATCTCTAGTATTTTATTTTATATTTTTCTGTATTGATACATTAACCAGAAGATTAACTTGGAAAATATAAGAATTTGATTCCTTTTCAAGAGGGAATTATTCTTTAATTAATGCTGTAGTGGGCCTATATTTGCATTTGTCATGTCTCTAATTTGTGAAAGCTAATAGTAATAATAAATCATGAGTTTGATTGCTATATTTAGCATATTATGTAAAAGATGTATTGACTTACCTTTTTTAATTTTCTCCTTTTCAAGCACTTTAACTTCTATAGAAACACAATTAATACATTCCTTTAAGAAATTAGTGCAAAAAGGGATTTTTTTTTCTCTAATTCAAATTTTAAATCCAATTAATACATTCCTTTAAAAATTAGTGCAACAAAGGGAATGTTTTTTCTAATTCAAATTTTAAATCCAATCAATACATTCCTTTAAAAAGTAGTGCAAAAAAGGAATATTTTTCTAATTCAAGCTTTAAATCCAATTAATACATTCCTTTAAAAATTAGTGCAGAAAAAGGAATGTCTTTTTTAATTCAAATATTAATGTGTTTGGTAAAAATTATAATTGAGTTTTATATACAACAAAAACCTGTATAAAATATTTAGTAATTGTGTAGTTATGATTACTTTTAAAAAAAAAGTTATTTGAAAATGTATTAAAATAATGTATTTTTATTTTTTAAAAAATATTTTTGATATTAGTGTATTAAAATGATCTAAAAATATAAAAAAATAATTTGAAGTAAAAAAATAAAAAATTTTCAATTTTTTCAAAAGTGTTTTTAAAATGCAAAAACAAAGTGTTTTATAAAACTCAATTAAAAAAATATATAAAAATTACTTCATGAAAATTACATTTCAAACTTAATTTTTTTAGTGGATTCCATAATATTAAACAATTTTTTTACCATTACTAAATATTATACCGCAAATATAAAAGTAGGTATAAAATAAATATACATACCACATCTACTAGGTATGTTGATTATTTTATTAGAAGAATAACTTGCTCTCTAAGTAAATATTTTTTTAAAAGAAATCACAACTTAACTAATTAAAATCTTCTCACTTTTTACTTTTTACTTTTTACTATTTCCTTCTGGATTGAATTTTAGAAGTTTGGATACTAAAATTCCCCTTATAACACGGGACCTCGGTTACAAATTTTATTGATATAAATCTAGATAATCAGAATATTTCACTTTAATTTATTTTCTTTTTTTCTTCACCTTTGTGCTAAGTATATGAATTTAATTATTTATACACACATATGTTAAATTGTTACTTTTAATTGGTTTATAATTGTCAACTTGATGTTTTAAATTAATTAACTATTTTGTAAAGCCACGGTCCTTAATTGACTTTGTTGACAAAAAAGAGAGGCTATAAAGTGAGTTATTTAATCTGACTATACCCTATATAAGTTCTAAATAATGTGTTAAATCAATATTTTTAAAAACAAAATAATATTGTTTTTAATTATTTAATTTTTAAAAGAAAAAACCAAAAGGTTTTTTCAATTGCAATACGAGTTCATCTAAATTTTTCATTGGATTAATACTTTTTATTTATTATAAAATTCAATTAAGATTAAGAAAGTATTTAAAAGTGGGAGCTTTTAAAAATTATATTAAAATAATCTAAAAATAATAAAAATAATATTAATTTCAAATTAAAAATTTTAAATTTTTTAATAATATTTTTAATAGACAGAAATAAACAAATATCTAGATAAATCAAATTCAAAGTTAACCCGTAACTAGTTTTTTTTTTTGGGAAAGTAGAAGGGTTATTGTGGCTCACTACAGATTTGGAAGTGAGCCCAGACAGATGCTGTGGGACCCAGACCAGCAAGCAAGACAAGCATGAGAAGGGCACAGAAGGAAGAGACAAAGGGGCAGGCAGTAAACGTATGGGGTGGGAATAGTGACGTGTCGTGTCAGCCTTCCAATAAAAGCTAGATGGCCGCTGCAACTTATCATCATCAACAGACACGTCAGCGCAAGAAAAATAATTATAATTATAATTTATTAAAATTCATTTTAAAAATATGTATCTAATTAAAAATATTGTGGAATAGATTTTCACAATAAAATAAATGTAATGCAAGTCTTCAGGAGTAAAAAACTGAAATTCAAAATAATTCAAAGCGTAAACTATAAACTATTTAATTAATTTTTTTTTTCTGGAAACAAAATAGAAGGTATCGGTCTGTTAGACTCTTCCTAAGGGCACGCCTCAATTCTAGCAAACTTAGCCTCACACGTGGCCTTCAGTTACCGGATAAACGAGTAATCATTTATATATCGACTTAATGGACTATTAAATTTACCTAAAAACAACTTAAATGTTTATTTTATTTTATTTTGATAATCATAAAAAGAAATAAGGCTGACAATGCAGAAGAGCCACACACTTCTATTATTCTACCGACTCGCCCACCTAATGCGCTGTCGTTACACCGCTTATCTTGCAAACTCGTGAAGGGTAATATAGTCATTAGGTTACCAAAAGATGTGGCTGTCCGGTCTTGGAGGAAATTCACGTGGAATAAGAAAGAAAGTTTTTGGTAGTGGCATGGACGTAATTAACTGCCAATCCCATGGTTATTTCAAAACATCCCCAGCCATCCAGCCACTCCTATATAAACCCTATATTTCTCTCAGAACTCACATAAAAAATATTGCAAGTTTAGGGTCATAAAAATCGCTCTCATCACAAACAAATATAGGGTTTGTTGATTTGGTGACTGTTTTCGCCGTCTTTGCTATCAAAATTCAATCTTGACCTGTCTCTTTTATGCTTTTTGAATAGGTAATAGATACATTGTTTGTTTTGCTTGCTTTGGTTTTGTAGTCTGGTGATTTTGTTTAATTCTTTGTGGCTTTGGTTTGTAGGTTATTTTATTTGGTTTTAACTTGAGATAGAGGGGCTATTCGAAGGAGACTAGCTTTTCAAGATTTGATTTATTTTATTGGTAAGTTTTTGGTTTTTTCGTTTTTTTGTAATAGTTGCATGGATTGTAGATGTTGATTTGGACATGTTTTTGTGTTGTTGTTCTTTATGTTTTATGTGTATGTGAATTGTTCTGATCCTTGATATAATGCAAATCTGGGGCTTTATTTTTATGGATTCGTTAAGGTGTATGGACTTGGTTTCTGTTGCATAGCAATGATTTTGGTTTTGAACTAATTTTTTTGTTACTTTTATGCTGTTAATAAATTTAATACTTGAAAAAAAAGGCATTGCAAGTTTTCATCTGGGAATAACTTATTTTGATGGAAGCTGCTTAGCAATTTTTTTATTTTATTTTGCAACTTATTTAAAATTAAATTGTGTTTGGGAATTTGAATTCCTTTTCCTTTGTATTAATTATATCCTTGTGAATCTGTTTAGTCTTTTGAATTCAATTTTTTATTTTATTTTGGTGATTGATTAGTGATTTTGTAGCTTGTATTGTCTGTTGATTTTTAACCTCCAATACGTCTCTATTGTGAATACATGAAAGACGTTTTCTGCTAGGACCCTTTGTTTTGTTTGCCCTTTTTATAATGTTTTTGAATTGCTTCTTTTATCTCCTTCTCTTACTTCTCAGTTTTTTTATGTATGTTGCTATTGGAATTTTGCTGTTATTTTTAAGATTGTAGACTAGTTTGCTATCAGTTTTGTGCTAATTGCAATCCTTCTTGTATGATTCTTACAGACAAGACTGAATGATCTAATGGAGTCCAAAGGTGGCAAGAAGAAGTCTAGTAGTAGTAGTAAATCTTTATTTTACGAAGCTCCCCTCGGTTACAGCATTGAAGACCTAAGACCTGCTGGTGGAATCAAAAAGTTCAGATCTGCTGCATACTCCAACGTGAGTTTGAAGTTAATCGATCTGTTTTTTCTTTGGCATTTCATTGTGCGACTGGTTTCCTAACCATGTGTCATGTTTATTTGTGCAGTGCGTTCGGAAACCATCCTGAGATTTTCCAAGTGTTGACATAACCCCATTTTAGCTATTTCGCACACTCAATTGTCTTTAGTCTGTTTTTCTGTTCTGCTTTCCTCGTTCTCTTGTACTCTTTGCTGCACTTTTCATTTGTTGACTCTGAGGTCAGATGGCGCTGCCAATCTCTGCAATCGGATTTGAAGGTTACGAAAAAAGGCTTGAAATATCTTTCCTAGAGCCTGGCTTTTTTTCGGACCCTGAAGGGAAGGGCCTGAGGTCTTTGTCCAAGGCTCAATTGGACGAAATTCTCAGACCAGCTGAATGTACTATTGTTGATTTGCTATCAAATGACCAGGTTGATTCTTATGTCCTGTCGGAATCCAGTCTCTTTGTCTACCCTTACAAAGTTATTATCAAAACTTGTGGGACCACCAAACTGCTTCTCTCGATACCGGTGATTCTTAAACTCGCTGATGCCCTTTCACTCACTGTATGTTCTGTGAGGTATACTCGTGGGAGCTTTCTATGCCCTGGGGCTCAGCCATTTCCACACCGCAGCTTCTGTGAGGAGGTAGCTGTCCTTGACGATCATTTCAGTAAACTTGGTTTAAACAGCGTGGCATATGTGATGGGTGGTCTTGACAAAACTCAGAAATGGCATGTTTACTCTGCCTCTGCCGATATAGAGAGCCATTCTGGCCCTGTTTACACTCTGGAAATGTGCATGACTGGTTTGAGCAGGAAACAAGCATCTGTTTTCTACAAAACACATTCCAGTTCAGCTGCTGCGATGACTGAGGATTCTGGTATAAGGAAAATCCTTCCACAGTCTGAGATCTGTGATTTTGATTTTGACCCTTGTGGTTACTCTATGAATGCCATTGAAGGGAGTGCGATTTCCACAATCCACGTCACTCCAGAAGATGGTTTCAGCTATGCAAGTTTTGAGGCTGTGGGCTATGATCTTCAAGATTTGAATTTGAGTCAGCTGCTTGAAAGGGTTTTGGCTTGCTTTGAACCGACCGAGTTCTCCGTTGCTTTGCATTCTAATATCAAGGGTGCCGAACTTCAAGCGAAGTTTCCCCTGGATGTGGAAGGTTACTCAGGTGGAGGAGGGAACTATGAAATGCTTGGGAAAGGAGGATCGATCATCTACCACAGCTTTGCAAGGACTGGAGGCAGTGCATCTCCCAGGTCTATCCTGAAATGTTGTTGGAGTGAGGATGAGAAGGACGAGGAAGTTGAAGAGAAATAGTTCTTTTCAGCTATTTGTTTTTCCTTTTATTTTTTCCTTAAACAAATGTCATGGTGTTATGATTCTGAGTTCTAGAGGCATTTGTCCGTGCCTCGTGTCTTTTATTATCAATTTGGTTTTGACTTTGGATTAATAAAGGGGTTTGTGTTATCAGATCTTGCAAGTGTAAAACCTGTATTTCATCATTCAAATGCATGCTAATTTTGGTCGAGAGCCTTCTCCTTTCGATCATCTTGATTGCTTGATATATATATATATATATATATATATATAAACACTTTGACAAATAACCCCCACATCCATTCATCATCTCTGGTTTTAAAATATATATATAACCTCTTTGACAAATAACCCCCACATCCATTCATCATCTCTGGTTTTTAAATTGTGAGCTGATTGCTCCGAGTCCCTTGGATGAAGGAAAACTGGAAAAAAAGGGGGGTGCTCATTTTCATGGAGGCCTTGCTGCTTTGGACGTTGTGGTTCCAAATTCTGCCGTAAAAGTAACGAAAGTGCAAAAGCTTATCATTAGAAGTTGATTGCTTGCAAAGCCGCTTAGCTTGAGAGTAGCGCTCAACCGTTGAAATTTTAAAGAAAGAAAATCAAAAGGTACAGTTATATTATAATGTTGTGTTGATAATTTTGTTATCCAAATGTACTAAAAGAAATTAAATAAAAAGGCATTAAATTAAGCTAAAAATATGAAATTAAATAAAAAATAAAAAAATCCCCGAGTCTAATTTGAAGGTCGTGTTGACCGCAACTAGTCCCCAGGAGGGCATCTTAGTTAGGCTAAAATTCTTGATGGTTGTAATACATCCTAAAATGCGATATTTTCTAAATATTATACAAAATATTTTTGGTGCAAAGTGGAAATTCGAAAATAAAAAAAAGAATAGGATAATAATTGAGGAGCGTGCATTGGGAGAATAAAAGGAGCGGCAAGCAAGCATGCATGGGACAGGTTGACACGAGTGCCTTTCAAGGATATGACCAAAGAACAAATTCTTTTCGCACGTGAATGGAAAAACCGGGTCTTGGAATATTCGACCCGCCTGTCACCTCCGGACCCTTTCTCGGTGGCGTGCAGCTGGGAAGAACATATCCAACGAAGAGGTTCTCAGCCTCTCAAATGATACGAATTTTCAAGGTCATTGTGGATTTGTGGCGTGGAGAGCAGGGAGCCATGGAATCAAATCTGTACCGTAGACTGCAGCGAGCATGTTCTTCAATGGAGCCCTAGCTAGTCACGAAACTTGTGCTTTTTCGAGGAATTGACTAGAGACTGGCAAACTGTTCAAATCTGGGTTTAGTGTTTTTGTACTCTATCGCAAGAAACAAAAAAAAAAACAAACAAAAAATAAGAGAAAATATCTAGGGAGTTCAAAATATAAAATGACATGCACAATTTATAATTAAAAAAACAGAAAGGAGAAAGAAAAGAAAAAGATTTTTTAGTGTAAAAATGATTGTTTGGGCTCAAGAAGCAGTGTCACTCTATTGTTATCAAACTAACTGTAATTATAGAGTGAGTCATATGATTATTATTAAAAAAAAAATTCATAAATTAAATCTAATAATTTAAAAATCATAAAAAATAATTAAAGTGATTTACACAAGTTATTATTTAAAAGAAAATGATCTCTAATCATTTTTAAGTTTTATATGAACTTTTTTAAGTTTTATATGATCCACTTTATTGATGATCTTATTTGGTATTGTTAAATTCATTTTATTAAAAGAAAATATTTACGAAGTTCAAATTATAAAATGACATGCATAATTTATAATTAAAAAAACAAGAAAAAACAAGAAAAATAAATAAATAAAATTTTATAGTGTAATAATGATTGTTTGGGCTAAAGAAACAGTGTGACTTTATTATTATCAAACTAATTATAGTTCTAGAGTGAGTTATATGATTATTATTAAAAAAAATCTTAATAAATTAAATTTAATAATATAAAAAAATCATAGAAAATAATTAAAATGAATCACACGAATTACTCAAAATCAAATAACCCCAATTATTTTTGAAGTTTCATGTAATTCATTTAATTGATAACTTTATTTAGTATTATTGAATTCATCTCATTAATTTTTTTTTATAATATCAATGGTATTTTCATGGGAGTTACAGTAAGTGTCTCTAGAGTTTTTTATTTATTTATTTCTCTACTCCTTATTATAAATTGTGGGAGGCCATTTTATAATTTAAAAGAATTGCTAGTGACCTCTGCGATATGAGATGCAATTTTTAAAATTATGTTACATTTTTAAATATTTTATAGATTATGTTATTTTATCAACGTTTTGTTTTTTAAAGAGTGCTAAATCCAGAAAAAAAAAATTCTATTTGTGTTTGGGTTCTTTATGAAGTCTAAAACATGATTTAATTGCAGTGTTTTTTAAAAATATTTTTTATTTGAAAATATATTAAAATAATTTATTTTATTTTATTTTTTTATCAACATATCAAAATTATTAAATTTCATAAAAATTATCAATTTAATATTTTTTATGCTAAAAGCATCTATCAATTTAATATTTTTTTTTTATTTTTCATGTTAAAAATATTTTAAAACGTATAAAAAAAGAGTTAGGAATACAATACACCTAGACATTTTGCTTCCCTTTCATCATTCCGCTTGGCTTGGAAGGAAGCCGATGCCACCCTTGGAGAAGGATCTTACATGCCACATTGATGAACTCATTTTATCCATGGAAGATGTGTGTGACTATCTAAATTCACAACCTAGGAGTGTACATGAACGGTATAATCTGCCTATAAAGACAGATACACAAAACACTTCCAATCCACGAGCACACCAGGGAAAGGCAGGAGAGCACGTGTCATCAAGAAACAGGCATGTCTACTTGCCATGTCTGGAGCATACACTACCCAAGATATGACCTAGCTAAGTGTGATGAAATACGTGGGTGGTACTAGATGGTGGATGAACTATGATTATAAGTTTCGTGGTCTTCGTTAACCTATCATTGGAGATGAAGCAATTCCATATGATCTCAAAAATCATGATGATGGTGTAAAGAAGCAAATGCTCACGTGGGACTGCAGGTAAAACTATACCAGCAAAGGCAATCTCAACCTATTTGAGGACAGAATGCAGCACTGGTATTATACATCTCATTATTCATTGCTGCATCATTTTATCACCATTCATCTGTAAGGTCAAACTAGCCAGAGATATAACATTTACTGCGATGTTGCACTGCTGATGCTTGCGCATGGGAATAGCAATAAAAATGTAGCACTGCCTCCATTATTGCAGTTTGGGCCACTAGAACTCTCTACTGAAAGGGTTTACAAGAAGAAAGTATCATATAACATGACAAAGGTTGCTTCAGCAACATTGTAAAATTTGACATTTCAGTTGATCACCTGAAAATTGCTCATTGTCGTAGAGTTACGATAACTTAAGAATGCAGATAATCATCTCTAATTAATTTAACAGATGCAAGAGTTTTAGGCGCTTAGAATTAAACCCCTAGATGCTTCACATTCCGGTTTGTATCTATCTGCATGGCCTCTGCAGCAGTCAGTAAGGTCGAAACTTCCTAGCAGCTCTCAATTGTTGAATCCGCTTTCTGTCCTCCTCAAATTTGCTTCGAAGTGCCATAATTTCTGCAAGGATATTTAACCATCAATACCTTGCTTCACAACAATCAATGAAATGGTAAGGATGCATGTTTGGTCTGAAAATATTTTTCACGTAAAACTCAACTCATCCCAAATTCATCGAGAAGCAACACCATGAGCTGTTTTTTCTTAGATTAAGAGAAAAATACCATCTTTTATGTTCCAAACAAGTGCATGTGGATCTTTAAATGCTTATTATACATCAGGTATCTCCTCATAGTTACTGTAACTAATTAGCATAGCATATTGCACAAAGAAACAGTACACTAATTTGCTAAGATTCATCATACCACTCCTCTGAGCTTCTCTTTTCTGAAACCGATAGAATTCTAGCCCAACTTCCTTGGGCTTTTTCTTGGTCATCTGATTCTCCACAGCAGCTGGAGCAACAGAGCCCACGGTAATTCCACTTTCAGAATCTGTTGTCTTTTTCCTTCCTTTGTGATGTTTCACAACTGTCCACCCCCCTTCCGCAGCTTGGGCTTCTCTTTCTTTTCTTTCCTGTACATGCCATATCAAGACAAATGAGAAACTGTACGCTAGGAAGAAAGACCACAAGACATGATGGAAGCCTAAATCTACCATGAAAAAAGAACACATTGACCAAATAACTCGCCAATAGAAACAAACAAATTAATTTTCAATTGAAGTGAGCAGAAAATGAGAGAAGAGACAGGATGACATAAACTGAATGCTGAAATATGCAGAGCACTATTGCAAAACATTTACTTTACAAATTCTTCCAAATATGTTTGGCGGGACAAACAGCTATATCACTCATCTACCTTTGTCAAAAGATAATTGTGAAAAACATGCTTTTCCTGCAAGCATGTTTCTGTACAAACTCAGAGCAAAGTGTTCAATTTTGAGCCAGACAATGCATGCGCAGGTCTGATCACTCTAAGAGAAACAATAGAAGTACTGAGAAACAAATATGAAAAGGGTTCCACCGCATTATGATCCAGTCTCAGATGTGCATGAGAAACAATACCTGTTCAAGTTTTTCCTCATGGGCAATTATGAACTCATCTAATCTTTGTTGCAGCACTGTCAGACCTGGTCTACTTTGATGATATTCCGTAAGCCACTCTGTGATGCAAGTTTACAGTCAGGAACCTAAATAATTAAGCATCATTCATATATATAAAATCAACATTCAGAAATTAAACTAATATTGTGCATGGTGAAATCAGTCAGACAACTGAATAAAGAAAATTTTAGCTAATACCCTTGCCCCATTCATGACATGCAAATCCTTAATGTCATGTTCCAGGAGAGCCATGAAATAGAAATGGATGCTTAAATGCTACACAATCAATACAGAATAAAAAGGGCGTATGGTTTTACTACCATACACTACTTCTACTTATGGACATCCAATGGTGTAAATTGAAGGGCTAAAACATTTAGTTTTATTTGACCATTTAGTTTTATTTGATTAGTAGAGATTTTTACTAATTAATATGATTTATGAAATTGAAGGGCTAAAACATAGCACACGATATGATTCATACATACTTTTCATTCCTTTTGAGTAGTCCTCATCCCCAGAAGAAATACAACAAGCCTCATCCTGATTGGTCTCTCCCCTCTTTTCAAGCATATTCTCATCCTCCTTTGATGTGTCATGCTCCCTTTTCTTTTTTTTAGATTTCTCGGATTTACCTAAAGAATGAGAAGTACATACACCATGAG
The DNA here is from genome assembly GCF_000495115.2 of Populus euphratica. NCBI lineage: Eukaryota > Viridiplantae > Streptophyta > Magnoliopsida > Malpighiales > Salicaceae > Populus > Populus euphratica. The sequence continues at coordinate 1,232,880 of NW_011499856.1, read as the reverse complement.
ACAACACACTAAGAAAGCAAAATAATGTTGACGACAAATTCTGCATAAACAAACAAAGAAATTATGTCATCTGTCTCATCTTCCAATAACATCTTCACTTTGCCCTTTGGATTTTTAATGTCATCCCTTAGCTCAATCAAGCTGTAAGGAAAAAAACAATAGCATGACAAACAAGGAGTATAGTATGAAAACTAAACGGATGTTCATTACTTTATTGCTTAATGTGGATTAGAGTGATCTCAAGTTCAAAAGAAAGAAACACAGCAAAATGAAAAAAAGAGAGAGAACAAAACGTGGCAGCACTTTGGTGTGCATATGCAACGAGAGTTTTAGACAAAAGGACATTGTTAACGAAATCACACAACTCCCATTTTTCCAAATATAGCATTTATCAATTATGAGATTGAGTCAAAGCATCCAGGTATGCACTGATGTAACCTGTCTAGAGAACACGGATAAAAAAAATGACACAATCTTAGTTACATTATGTCAAGAGATATAGCATGTCACTACATATTTCACCAAGCTAAAATCCTATTGACTTACCTTTTAGCTCATTAAAACCATCTTCAGACTCAGCGCCAAGCTGATCAAATTTCCCAACCACAGCATTATTTGGCTTCCCAATTCTTTTTTTCTTTTTTCTTAGTGTGTTCCTTTTCTTTTCTCCTTCTGCTTTAGTCTCATCATCTTCTGAAACAACAAAAACAAGTGAATGAGACAAAGATTAATTGAAAACTAGATAGGAAAAAAGCTTCCTATGTCTAAAACTTTTAAACCTTTACTGATCCAAATTGTATTACCACCATCAGCATTATTTCCCTTTTCCCTTTTCCTCTTCCTTTTCTTCTTCTTGGCAGACTTGTTCACTTTACTATCTCCATCCTCTGTTTTTATCATTACATCTGGAAAAAAAATAAAAATGATCAGGCACTGCTACCAGCAATTAATTTTAGCATTTACAGTTTCAAATATAGCAGCAATTTGGCATAATCTATACATGAAAAGTGAGTTGATAACCATGGTCAAAACCAAGAATTCTTCATTAATGGCATACTACTTATCTGGACCTAAACTGATAGAAGCCTACCAATTTATATCTCTCAAGTGAAATGATTCAGTCCCTGTCTAGGAGTGCCATGGTGCCTGCTGGCTGGTTTGCCGCAACAACCCTAAACAGTCCCTTAAGTAGAGTGATTATGTAATTATCTTATATGTCCCTTACTCAAACACTACACTTTGTGAAGTTTAATTCATTGTACAAAACCACTATAGTAAGAAAAGAAGCTGCAATGATATTCTTGTATCTAAAGGGCTTCTTTTGTCCCTTAATCATTTGAAAAACGAGCTGCCATTTTTCATTCTCCAAGAAAAACCAGGTATTTCATACAAGTAATATAACAGAAATATCAAAAGTTTAATTGACAACCAGATTATGGTGAAAAATAATCACTGGCTGTTTTACCCATTTAGCACAGTAGTTCTCCTTCAGTCAAAGCATGTAAATCCTTGGTTGAAGCATCGAATGGAAGAAAGGGACAGTGGAATATCTACTGATAAACCATGCTGAGCAAAGAACCTAACACATACTGCAAAACACTAAAAATTCTACTCATTACCTAGTTATGGACCTATACTTCTCCCATTGCTACAGTTTTACCACTCTAGGACAATCACCTCATTCACCACCAATAAAAGAAAAAAAGACACACACATTGACTTTTTAACTCCCATATATTTATTTGTGAAATTCTAAATCCTAGGATACAGAGAAAAAAAAGGAGCTAGCAGAAACTAGTGTGAACTTGGAAATCTCTATCCATTACAGCTCCATCTTTAACCAAAAATTCAATAATGACAACAAAGCTGAAGAACCGGAAAATTAACAAACGTTACAGATGTTTCTAAAACTACTTGAACTACCCATTTTTGTATGTGTTGTTACTATGCCAGAATTTCACAGCTGATTATTTAGTAGCAAAAAAACTTGTGAGAAGCAATAGCATTGCCTAATTCTCTTTCTGGAAACACCATCCTGTAGTCGTCCTCATTAAGAGGATACCTAAAAATCTGATATTTCTAATCTCCATTAAAGACTAAAACTTGCTCTCTCAAAACCAATCGTTCATAATCAAAACTCATTCCTTCCTACATGCATCAATTAAACAAACAAAAAAAAATAACATAAAAGATTTTCCACAGCAAGACCCACGAGTTATAATCAAGTAAAAAATAAAAAAAGCAAGAACTTGAAAGATGGTAAGCTATTAAAAGCAGGGAAGTTTGATCCAAGAGATACCCTTTTCACTGAAATCGCTATCGTTAGCTTTCTTGTTCTTTTTCTTCTTCTGCGTCTTGTCTACTATTTCCTTCAAGCTCCCCATCTCTCTCTCCCGCTTTCTCTTAGAGCGTCGCTACTCGAAAAGAACGCGAAAACCAGGGTGCCCCCACTTTATTTACCTCCCTCCGTAATGGTGGAAACATAGCCCCTCATGTTTCAATTAATAGTAAATCTAGTCCCAATATATTATTTTAAAAAATATTAAATTGAACCGAACCAGAAAAATTAATTCAAACCAAATGGTTCAATTTGGTTTGTTATCTTGATTTTTTATTTATTTAAGAAATTAAATTAGTCCACGTGTCTTTTAATTAGGTTTTTCAGAGGTTTTAATGTAATAAGCCTAAGATTTTTTTTTTATTGAAAAACTGATTCAATTCATTGATTTTCTATTAAAAAACAAAATACTCCATTAGGTTTTTTTTTTTTGGTTTTTATTTAGAGGTTTTGATGTAATGAGTTTGAATTTTTTTTCCTTTTTTGTTTTATTTTTAACAAAAAAATTGTTTGGTTCGGTTTCTCAAATTTAAAAAGGAATCCTTTAAAAAAAAAATCTAATGGAGTATTTTGTTCAATCTTATATAATTTTTTTATTAATTTAATTACTCGATTATTTTCATCGACCCTACGAAGTCGAAGGTACTAAAATAAAAGGGAATTTCGAACAAAACTTCGAACATTTGGAACCTAATTGAGACAATTTATAAAATTCGTTTCCTTATTTATGTCACATAGAAATGTCATAGCCACTTCCTAAAATATTATTCATAATTAACCCCGACTTCAAGAGCACAGCGAGCAGCTGCCATTCCCCTCGGTTTTTTTCTGTACAGAACCAGAAAATCAAAGCACTTTGCAGATTGTCAGAGTGAGTGAGAAAACCCCATAAAAATGGCAACTTTGACTTCTATAAGCAATGAAACCCAGTTACTTATTCAAAGTATTTGTGCATCCGTGATAAAGGGTAGCTGGAACAATCTTTTGAGACCCAAATTTGGCTCTAACGATTACCATCTCATTACAACAACAGCAACAGTTGGTCAGGTACTTTTGCAACTCTCTTTATATGACCAAAGTCCTTGTCTTTCATGGGCTTTCTTTAAATGGATTGAATCTTCTGTTCCTAACTATAAACACTCATTGCAATCTTCATGGACTATGCTTTATGTTTTGACAAAGCATAAGCATTTCAAGACTGCTCATGATTTTCTTGAAAATATTGCTTTCAAGGACTTCTTGTCAACTCAATCTGTTTTGAGTTCATTGGTGAAAATTCATGATGACCCAGATGTGAATTCTCATGTTTTGAGTTGGCTTGTGATAGTTTATGGGAATTCCAAGATGACCCACGAGGCTATTCAGGTTTTTGAGCACATGAGAGTGAATGGGTTTAGGCCCCATTTACATGCTTGTACTGTGCTATTGAATTCGTTGGCTAAGGACAGGTTGACGGATACAGTGTGGAAAATTTATAAGAAGATGGTTAAACTAGGGGTTGTATCTAATATTCATGTGTATAATGTGTTGCTTCATGCTTGTTGTAAGTCTGGGGATGTGGAGAAGGCAGAGAAGGTTTTGAGTGAAATGGAATTGAAGTGTGTTTTTCCGGATCTTTTCACGTACAATACGTTAATCTCGTTGTACTGTAAAAAGGGAATGCATTATGAAGCCTTATGTGCTCAAGATAGGATGGAAATGGCTGGAATTAGTCCTGACATTGTTACTTACAATGCACTTATTTATGGGTTTTGTAGAGAAGGTAGAATGAGAGAGGCTGTGCAGCTTTTTAGGGATATCAAGGATGTTACTCCTAACCATGTGACTTATACTAGTTTGATTGATGGCTATTGTAGAGTAAATGACCTTGATGAAGCTTTGAGATTGAAGGAGGTGATGTCGGAAAAGGGGCTGTATCCAAATATCATTACTTACAATTCAATTCTGCGCAAGTTGTGTGAGGGAGGCAGGTTAAGAGATGCAAATATAATGTTGAATGAGATGAGTGAGAGGAAAATTGAACCAGATAATGTCACTTGTAACACGTTGATTAATGCCTACTGCAAGATAGGTGATATGCGATCTGCTTTAAAAGTGAAGGACAAGATGGTGGGGGCCGGGTTAAAGCTAGACCAGTTTACTTACAAGGCATTGATCCATGGATTCTGCAAGGCAAAAGAGATTGTTAAGGCTAAAGAGCTCTTGTTTGGTATGATGGATGCAGGATTTTCTCCTAGTTATTGCACCTACTCATGGCTTGTAGATAGTTATTGCAAGCAACAAAATGAAGAGGCAGTCATCAAACTTCCAGATGAGTTGGTGAGAAGAGGTTTGTGTGTTGATGTATCAGTATACAGGGCGCTAATAAGGAGGTTTTGTAAAATAGAAAAGATTGATTGTGCTCAAAGAGTACTTGGTCTTATGAAAGATAAGGGTATATTTGGAGATAGTGTCGTATACACAAGTTTGGCGTATGGTTACTGGAAAGTTGGAAAAGTCAATGTTACTTCAGATATTTTAGATGAAATGTACAAGAGAAGGCTGATGATCACTCTCAAAATTTATAGATCTTTTAATGCCTCTTATGCCAGTGACAGCAGCATCTTAAGTCTCTTCTGGAATCATGTGCTTGAGAGGCGCCTAATGTCAAAGAACATATTAAAAGACATGCAGTAGACGAAAAAATTTGGGCTCTTAATGGAATGCTGGAATTGACTGCAGTTACCAATTTGAACTTCAAATGCCTTGCACTGACTCCTTTGTCATTTCAGGCCATAACAGTGCATGTTGATTGGGCTAACAAGTAAAATGATTCGAACAAGCATTCTTGCAGGCCATTATCAGAGTTATTCTGTAACCTTATATATGTTTGAAGCTTCATGTAGATTTGCAGAAGTGGTTTGATTCTGTAGAAGAAATACACTAGCCCCTTTCATGGTTTTGCTAGACAGCTGTTTCTCTCAGAACATGCCATGAGCTTTTATGGATGGAACTAGTTTGCTAGACAGCTGTTTCTCTCAGAACATAACATGAGCTTTTCTTAACTCAGTTCTCTTTATGGATGGAACTAAGCAAGTTGGGGTCAGATACAGGTGAGACTTAGACTGACTTGTTAAATGTGATCTCAATAGTTAAATGAAAATGGGAACATAATTTTGCTAGTCTCTTTCTTATTTGGGAAGTAAAACTCAAGGCAAAAGGTCTCACTAGACAAACAAAGGGTATCTTTAACATTGAAATAATTTTAGACAGTGGATTAAGCACTTATAGAACCACTAGTTTTATGTACATATGCATCCTTGAATATTTTATTGCGAGAAATTTACTTTGGTAAAAGCAATTAATAAGCACTTGGATGCACTGACTTGTAAATTACTCAATGCTTTGTAGATGTTCATCTTTTCATATTGAGTTGATTATATATTAATTAATCTTGGATATATTTATGTATGTCTGATTTGATATTAAGATTAATATGCTTCTTTTGATGTAAAGAAGTAAAGGAGGCAGTACAGTCTTTTCTTAGCACAGTTCTCTTTGTGGATGGAGTTCACAAGGCTACAGACTAATTCAAGTGAACCTTTTTTGGTCTTCAACTGGAAGTTGCATGTATTAATCCGAAACAGCTCTTAAATACCTTGCTTTTGTTTCTTAGATCACCACTACTTATAGTATATGTGTGTTATGGCTGATCTTCACATGCTCTTAGCAGAGAATAATACCATTATGACGTTGAATAATTAAATGCAAATGTTTGGGCATATCATATCCAACCCTTTTTATACTGTGAAAACAAAGTAAATAATAGTACAGCAAAATGCACATAAACAGGCATGTGTAATCTTTATCATTTGAAATGATTTTAGACAATAGATTTAAGCACATGTAGCCCCTCTAATTTTTCTTCGAGCTATAAACACTTTGTAGCACATCTTCAACAATTATTAGTGCAAGAAATGTACTTCGGTAAACTACAGCAAAATTTAGTTAATTTATAGTGAAATTCTTTTGCCATGGCAAACTCATGTTCAACAATTATTAGTGCAAGAAATGTACTTCGGTAAACTACAGCAAAATTTAGTTAATTTATAGTGAAATTCTTTTGCCATGGCAAACTCATGTTAGTCTCTTAAAATCAGCTGAACATCAGTTACAACACATGAATAAGCAATTACATGCACAAAATTGTTAGTTTACCCCATGCTTTGTGGAAGTTTATATTATCAAATTGACACCAGTTTGTATTTGCATTTTGTCCCTCAACTGAGCATGGTTAATGGGTGTTTCTTTAAATGCATCTACACATAAACTATTCATCAACAACACCTGTGTCATTATATAAATTATTGAAAGCTAGAGTTCATGTTTCTTTTATGTAACCATTTTGCCTCCTAATAAACTTTCACCATACAAATTATTTCCCTGTCGTGTCATTGTGTCTTTCACTTGCAGATATTTTATTAGATGCTATTTAACTTTAGTTCGTAACCAATTTATAAAATGCTGATTTTGAATGGCATTTCCCAGAGCTGACTGAGCATTCCATGGTTTTCCTTTGTATTGTCTTAGATAAGAAGCCCTCCTCTTGATACAGCGCACGAGCCTACCTTCCATGCACTTCCCCTCTAGCACACACACCGCACTATGATTAAAAAAGACATCCAACGTTTCCATGGTCACTTCTGAAACCTCCTATCTTGATCACTAAGTCCCTTTGTTTCCTCATTTATGAGTTCTGGTGTTATTGTGTTATTGTTCACTGCTGAATTTTGGGGAGCATGTGGAGCTGTTTTGCAACTATTGGTGTTATTCATACTATTGCTAGAGAACTGCAATTTTTGGTAGAGGTAGGCTGTAAACTTTGTCCAATGCCTTAGCTTTTCTTGCCAATTGTATCTATTGTGATTTATAACTAACTGTTGTTTACAAAGTATCATTTTCAAAATAAACAAGAATATTGGGAATTCCGACCGGTGATGTTTTAATATTTGTTTATTGGAGGCTAAGCACATTGATACAATATTTAACGTGGTTCGACAAACCGCCTACATCCATGGGAGAAGTCATTGCATTATGTAGGGAGAGTACAAGATTTACAATAATAGAGGAGGAGGAATCATCCCCTCTTTGACAACTCTCAACCTCACTTTATTTCTTTCTTTTTAGTGCTGCAATGGCAGCCCACTTTCTCCTACATTTCTCACATCTTTGGCTCTTTTCCTTCTCTCTTATTTTGCTCTCTCACATATGCCTCTATTTATAGGCATTCATGGAAGCTCTTCTTGCTTTGTTGTCAATATTGGTGGCCACCAACTCTAACTCATTCAATAATGGTGGCTGCCAATAGTCAATGGTTGGTGTCATCCATTTGTTGCAAATGAAATGGCAACCAACCTAACAAAAAATACAGGCTAAAATGTCATTCAAACATCTATTCAATTCTCCTTTTCAAGGGATCGAAATTATACATCAATTTTGTGTGTCGTGTCATCGGATCGAGTATACAGGAGAGACCACGACACCTTAAAGTTTTCGAAAGCTTTTCATACCCCTTTACTTTCTGAAGACTTTTATTTGATCCTTGTAAATGTTTTAACTTTCAGATATGTCCCTTCTCATTGCAAATGTGAGAGGTGTAGGTTTAGACATTCCTCTATTGTCGAGTGAGATTGTTCTAAAGAGTTGTTGTTTATGTATAGTTGTAAATACTAAATCCTCATCAATTTCTTATAGAAAATAATGCAAATATAATTTGACTTCGATCCACTATTCATGATCCACAATTTAACCTTAAATGTAAATCTCAATAAAACTAAAGATCATACAATATCAAAATGAAACCTCCTATCTTGATCACTTAGTCCCTTTGTTTCCTTATTTATCAGTTCTGGTGTTATTGTTCACTGCTGAATTTTGGGGAGCATGTGGAGCTGTTTTGCAACTATTGGTGTTGTTCGTACTATTGCTAGAGAACTGCAATTTTCGTTAGAGGTAGGCTGTAAACTTTGTCCACTGCCTTAGCTTTTCTTTCCAATTGTATCTATTGTGATTCATAACTAAGTGTTGTTTACAAGGTATCATTTTCAAAATAAACAAGAATACATGCTAAAACCTCATTCAAACATCCATGCAATTCTCTTTTATTTTCAAGGGATCGAAATTGTATATCAATTTTGTGTGTGGTGTCATCGGATCGAGTATATAAGAGAGAGTATATAAGAGAGACCACGGCACCTCAAAGTTTTCGAAAGCTTTTCATACCCCTTTACTTTCTTAAGACTTTTATTTGATCTTTGTAAATGATTTAGCTTTTTATTTGATTCTTGTAAATGTTTTAACTTTCCTTTGTTGTCGAGTGAGATTGTTCTAAAGAGTTGCTGTGTATATTGTTGTAAATACTAAATCCTCGTCAATTTCTTATTACTTATAGAAAATAATGAAAGTATAATTTGAATTTGATCCACGATTCAACCTTAAATGTAAATCTCAATGAAACTAAAGATCATACAATATCAAAATGATATTATGATCTTCGATTTTGAGAGAATCATTACCCCATTCATTGATAAGTACAATAATAAATCTATCTATTTACTTTAAACAAATACCTTATTTTGTTAAAGACTCACAAATATATTGTTGTCTATCAGTACTGTTTTCCCTATGCTTTTCACTACAAGGGCACCTCTCCTTTTCTTGTCCATATTGACCACGCTGGAAGCACATCAGATGCAGCCCCTTAGGTTATTCGTCTAATACGTCGCGTAAGATAAATTTAGCCTGCTCGTCTACCCATAACTTTCACGACGATGATTGTTTGACGCCAAGGTGCCCTTGCACGTTTTTTTCCCCCCTCCATTGATGGCTTTATGACCGAGCAGTCTTCCTTTTCCTCATCTTCCTCGAACATTCAGTGCTCCAGTTGGCTATTTCCATTAATTGTTGTTCCAAAAAAGTAGAACACAACAATGAGTCTCCCTTGTTCATTTTGCCTTCCATCGATCATCGGCTCCTTTTTCTTATTTGATCTTGCTAATAATTCAGTTTCCTCCATTGTAATCCCTCATTGTTCGTTACACATAGCCTCTATCTATCAAAAAATTAACAAATATAAATCGAAACACTGATGAAAGTTTTTCATTAGTATACTTTGATAATATTTACTAAATGATTTTTTTTACTGCTAAATCCAATCCATTAGTAAACACTAATAGAAATATTTCTACAATACATACTAGGAGAATCATAGTAGATAAAAAAGAAATAAAAAAAGTCAAACAAGATGATGGCATATAAGTTTTACAAATAACATTACTGACATAATTAACCTGACAATAAAATTCATCCCTAAATATGCTAATAAAAAACTTTTATCGGTATATATTGATGACATTACAAAAGATATTATAGTATGATTCAAGAAGACAAATCATACGGTAGTGTGATATTTTTATTGACAGAATTGTCGATGGAGTTACTATTAGAATAATTATGTCTGTCAATCCGTCAATGATATTTAATTTTTGATCTAGTGCTGGACCTTTTATCCCCCTCCCCCATTTTCTCTTCTTCCTTATGCATTTTTATCTACAACAAATAACCACCCTCTCCCCCCAATTTCAACACAATCCAACCTTTCACGACAAATTTAGCCACCATAATATTAGATTTGTCAACATTCGTGTTCTGATTCAAATTTTATTGAGGATTCTCTACCTTAAATAAGTAAATCTACCTTTTTTTAACACAATTTTAAAATGTTCTCTCTCTTCTTTGTATATTTTATAGTCTATATATTTTGTTTGATGTTTACTTGTTTTATAATTTTTTCTCAAATAAATTTATTATATGGATTTATAATTTGTACATGCTAGGATTTGTTTTAAATTTTATAAAATTATATTTATTTTTAAAGTGATGAAACTTATATTGAATTATCAACTTAGGTGTTTTGTGATAAAATAAATAATGACTTATTTAATGGGTTCATTTTATATTTTATCAATTTTATTACTGAGTTGTAATTTCTGGTAAATGTGTATAAATTTAAATTTTTATATACAATTGAAATGAATTAAGAGAAGTATTAAAATAGATTGAATAACCTTGAGCTAACTAATAACGTTTTTCATTTTTTTTTTGTTGAAATTTGGTTATTTTCTTTATTTAATTTTGTTGTTAATATTTAATTAAATATGTAGGATTAATTTTAATTATTATATTGTATGCATTCCATTTAGAATAAATTCTTTTAAATTTAGGATTAACAATATTATCATGTAGAAAATGAGAGTTTTCTATGAAATTGAATTATTCAAAATTGTTGGTAGAAATTGAAGGCATTTACTGTTTATTTGCAAGATTAAAATTTATGTGTAACTTCTCGTACAAAAGAGGTGTTGCTGAATTTTTTTTAAAAAAATCAAAATTGTATATTTTTTCTTGTAAATTTATATAGATGCCTAAAGAAAAATAAATTACATGTCGTGAAGACAGGATCAATGTTAATTCTTCTAGCAAATATAATGATAATCATGAGTTATTAGATGCTAACCAAGAAGAGTCACCTAAGGCATATACATCGACTCACAATGCTACCTCATTCGGTGCAACTGTAATGTAGAAGGGGGTCCTTTCATAGCGAGATTCATTCACCCGCAAGTATGAGGTGTAGTAGAAGGATGACCTTTTAATATAAGTTTGTTTTGCTTTCATAAGTTTAATAATTTTTGAAAAAATAATATTTTATTAAATTTATTCAATTTCAGATTTAAATATTGAGGCTGCCCGAACCATAACATCGATATTTAAATCATCAATGGAAATTTTATTGTTTCAATGGAGCCAGGATTTCAAACATCCTTAATAGAAATTGTAGGTCAATGCATAATTTTTAAGGTTTAAAGTTAGTATTAACTTAATTTTTTATTATGTTAATTTGTTTACTTTATTAAAATTACTAGAATTTTTATTTTTATATTTTTTTTACTGCAAAGGGAAATTTGAGTGGAATAAAGCTAATGATAATGTTGTGATGAAGCATAGAGAGAATCATGCTGTAACTATGTAATATCAAAATTATGATAATTTTTTTATTCCACATATTAAAATTTTATTTTTCATTTACTTATGGATAATTTGTATGTACTATATAGGTTGTGTGATTTTTTCTACGAGGTTCAAAAGAAATCCAAAACATATGCAAAAAAAAAAAAAGAAGCAATCTACTAAGCTATAATGACATGGTGGTTTTGGAAGAATATCAGATCACTATACATCTTGTAGACTATATGTGCATGATACATTCAGCATATGATGTTCGCTTGTTTCACGCAACGGTCACAGTCCGGTATAGGGAACCAGAGTCAAAAAATTCATGGTTTCATTACAACGCACACCAATAGCTTTATTCCATTCGTTTTGTATGCAAAATGGATGGTAAGATTTTTTTGTTATTACATTCATTTTTAAATTTGTTATTTTTTATAAATATATTTAATTGACAATATTTATATCTTGCAGACTATGATTCTTAGATACGAGTCAAGCCCAATAAAGCTTTTTGTGAAAATACACGTGTGTAGCAATGACTGTAAAATATGGGTGCATCGATTTATGAATAGTTGAGCTCAATATTTTGTGGTATATTAGTTTTCAACCTTTTTTTAGTTATTATTTACTTAAATTTGATATATTTATATTATATTTTCAAGAGTCATATAACAGTCAGTTAAAGTAGAGATACTGAGATGATCCTGTGAATCATCTAGATATTAATTTAGATTTGTGGTTAGATATAAGACCACTTGGTGGACCTAATAGAAATTAGGTTGACTGAACTTGTGGATAACTTATATGTTGGATCCTCGCAATTGGACCCGAGCACTTAATCTTCAGAGTTCACCACCTTGTTAGATTAAGGAGTACAAGAATGTTTTGCCTTTTTCAACGAAAAATATAAACAACTCTCTACGGATTATGAAAACTCTATCTAGTGGTAATGGATATGAGATCACATATTAATGGTACATGTATACCTTTTATTGACCCCACTATCTTGAGGATGGCTAGCCTCTTCTTCATTTTCCAACGTCGCCTTTATTATACTTTTATTGTGTCTGAATGTATAAATATTTAAATTTATAATAAATATTTGATTTTTATAATAAAATAATTTATTTTTAAATAATTTATTTTTCTATTAATTTAATTATTTTCTATTTATATTTAATAGATTTAAAAAATAATTTAAAATTATTATTGACGGGGTTACTAACATACTTATTTCATTGGTAATTCAAGAGAGTTGGAAAAGAATTATAACAAATGTTAATGCTATTATTAACTTACCGACATAGTTAGTTCGTTAGTATATTTTATAGAATTGAAAAATAAATTACAATAAATATCATTGCAATTATTAACTCACTGATAAAATTACATATAGTTCTTTTATTGGTGATATGCTAAATAGTGCCGAGAGAATTACCAACGAAATGAAATTGATAATTTTTTTTTTTATGCTTATGGTCCATTTATAAAACTATCAGTAAGTTTATTAACAATAAATTTATTGAAAGATCAAAAATTATTGATAAGAATTTTTGTGATTAATATTTTTTATCCATGATTCCAATGGTAAAATAATTTCCATTCAAGAATCACATATGTACTGTAAGTATAAATAAAAATTTCTATTGATAAAACTATTAAATGTGGTGGTTGTCTCCATCTATGCTGCGTCGATGACTTTACATTGTTAACTTTGATAAACCCAAATCTAATTAGGTAGATGGAAAAAACAACGTTGTTTAAACAAAAAACATGCTGATTTCTAGTCTTCCCCAAGCCATCTTTAGCGTTGGTTTTCACCATTAAATCAGCCCCCAATCAAACTGAAATCTCATGAACATACTCCTGTTCTATTAATATAAAAAAAAAAAAAAAGATTGAGAGTCTAAATTAAGACAAGTAGAAGGGTCTCGGCAGCGAAGGAGACAATTAAGATGACAAGGATCATGGCATGCATATCTTAACCCAGATATCATATCTACAAGTATTGCATTTTCTACTTATGAAGATCATTAATTGGACACAATTGCGAGTAATCAAGGAGGAAGATGAAATAATTTGGGAGAAGAAATGCAAAGAAGAAGAGGAATGTAAATAGAGGAACTCATGGGCACAACCCCCTAGACAACCACAGTCACCATGCAAGGTCGATCTCAGCCGACATCAAGATGTGACAAAACTCATATATATCAACTCAAAGAAATAAAAAAAATTTGAAAGCTCATTTATATGTTCATGCTCCAATATCGTTCCAAGGCATTATTTCAATGACAATAAATAAAGTTCTCCTTCGAACTACCACAACAAAAATAAAATCATGGTTGTGTTATTCTCATTCCAAAATATGTTAATCTCACTCCACATTTAGTGTAAAGTTTATTAATTAATACTGGGATGGTATGGAAAATTCAACAGCACAGTTATTTAAAACAAAAAAGTGTTTTTTTTTCACCCTTTTAAGTTTTAAAATTGAAGAAATACAGGTAAAAATAACTTATTATTTTAATGATACAGATAAAATCATCATTTTAGAAATATAGAATTATAAAAATAATTTTTTTATTTATAAATAAGATATAAAACTTTGTTACTTTAGAAATACAGAGTTATAAAAATAAATTCATTACTTCTAAATAACATACAAAACTTGATAGATGTGAATTGACGAAGTCAAAAGAATTTAGTTTAATTTTTTTTTATAAATTTAATACATAGCATGAATCATAATTATATACTTAGAATATCTTTTTAAGTTCAGAAGAAAAAAAAATAATATAAATGAGACCTAATAATTGAATTTAACATAATTTTATATTATAAATAATAATAACTTGTTTTTGACTCTATGAAATGCAAATAAATACCTAAAAATACTATAATTAAAACTAATATAATTTTTTATAGAAAATTCTAATTTATGCATGACTAGACAATCTTAAAAGATGATATTCTGAACTTAAACAACATATAGAATGTCTTTATTTCCCCTTGTAATAAATAGTCAGAATTCAAAACTGGCCGTAGGTTGACAGTAAACAACCCAGGAACATCCTTCATTTGTTATTCTAACCCAAATTCAAGTAACTCAACTCTATTTAAACCAATAAATGACACTTTTGTGCCATTAATGGACCACATTATCCCTTATATTTAATATTTCCATAGAATATCTTGTTCTAACAATACTAAATTTTATTTAAATATTAATTTCTACTTTTTATTGTTCAAAGTTAATTAAAATTAAAAAAATATATAAAAATCAAAGTTTTAAAAATATAAACTACTTTATTATATATTGTTTTTGAAATAAATGTTTTATTGGTGAATAATATAAGTACAAAAAAAAAACAATTTAGAATGAGCAATAAAATGTTGAAGAAATTAAATTTGGTGATAAGTAATGATTAAAAAAGGGGAGATTAGGATATTTTAATTATGAAAAGGAATATTTTCCAGTTTTAGCTCCTTTTATTTCTATATATAAGTAATAAAAGTAGATTATAGAGTGGATTAACAAACTATAAAATGAGAATAAATCCACCATATAATATAAACTTTTTTTTTCCAAGTAGTGTTTAAAAACTGTAAATTGTTTCTATGAAAGAAAAGGCAGCATAAGTTTTTAAATGAACTTTTAGGGTAGTGTAGGAATTATAATAAAGAAAAAAAAAATACTTTGAAAGATTTCCAAAATTAAAATTATTTTTTTTATATTATTATTAAATAAAATCCAATAAATTAAATTTAAAAACCCTTAACCAGCATTTATATTTTCGAAAATTATATTTTATTTAATAATACAATAATATTTTTTTGTAAAATCATTATTATCTCTTTTTTTTTTTAAATTTCACAGTATGAACGCGTATCCAAACGCTCCCGTTCAACGACACACACTGAACAGTATCCTTTCATTATTACCTCTCTTTTTTCTGACACACTCCTTCACCTATTCTTCTTTCTTCTCACTCGTTGCCCACCACACAAAATAAAGGAACCACACACACACCCACACGTGGCTTTGCTATGTCGGTAGGACAAATTTCCAGCTTACATTAAATGTCACGGGTATTTTGGCGCGTGCTAGTTTATTTTCTGAGTGTTTTTTATTTTTTAAAAACTATTTTTAATATATATTAATCTAAAAATATTTAAATGGTAAACTCACCACCAGCCATCTGGAGCTAGGATATTTTCTGCTGGAATTATGGCTAGATATTTAATTCTACATAATCCAAAGATGGTAGGCGGTGAGAAAATTCTGGATTGATCTTCAATAGATTTCACACCTGAGATGATCAAAGCAAGCTTTCTTTGTAACCTAATTGGGATTTACATTTTAGATAATACATTAATTGACAAACAATCAGGTCCTAGTTAAAGCATGTGTGTGTCTGTTTGGTGTCGAGTTTGGACCAACGGTTTTTTATCCATTTTAAAAATATATTTGACTTAA
The DNA here is from genome assembly GCF_000495115.2 of Populus euphratica. Classification (NCBI taxonomy): domain Eukaryota; kingdom Viridiplantae; phylum Streptophyta; class Magnoliopsida; order Malpighiales; family Salicaceae; genus Populus; species Populus euphratica. Next base: position 1,217,014 of record NW_011499856.1, on the reverse strand, counting down.
AATAATATTAAAATAATATTATTTTTATAATTTTTATATATTGATGTTACAAATAAAAAAAAACTTTAAAAATCATTACTTTAATTATACCACATAAATGTGGTTAACAACCTATGAATGTGTCAACAAGATAAAAAAATAATTTTGGCAAACAAAAAAGATCATAAAAAGACTCATTTTCCTACTCTTTTCTTATACTTCAGAGCTTAGGTTTGTTTTTTATAAAATATATTATATGATTAATTAATATACATACTAGAATTTTATTTAGATATCAATTATAAGTTTAATATATATTCAATTTGAACATGCATGCTAGAATCTATATATATATATATATATATATATATATTTTTTTTTTCTATCATGATTACAAGATGTAATATTTAAATTATAAACTAAACATGTTTTTTCTCAATCATGTTATAAGATTTGGACAGCATTGTACGTATAAAATGTTGGTGTCTTGGGCTCAAGATCTTGGATCCCTCAATCATGGTCCTTTCTTGGTTGAATCTGTTAAAAAATAACCGAAAGAATTTTTTATTATTTGTTTTTTAACGAACAAAGAAGATTAGCACACGAATTGGTCACAACCCCCCTGGTCGAAGGCCCCCATAATCTCAAGCTCGATAACAGATATTATTCCAAGCAATCCATATCTTGACACGTGGCATTGCACGTGTCAGCAATGGATTGGTTTAAACCAGTATAAATAATGGCTGCTATGGCATTCCTCTAGTACCAAGAGTTTTCGTTTTTCAAGCATCTGAGCTTTCAATTTATTTGAGTTCTTCCAAATCTCTCAAAGAAATCAGAAACTAAAGATGGCTGACAATACCAATAAGATGAGCTTCCAAGCTGGCGAGGCCAAGGGCCAAGCCGAGGTCAGCCTATGAATTTTGTTTAGTTCTTCCTTTTTTATTTATGAATCTGCTTGATTTTTCTCTTCTAATACATGAGAAGGCGTGGATTTTGTTTGTTTCAGGAGAAGGCCAGTACCTTGATCGACAAAGCTGGTAATGCTGCTCAATCTGCAAAGGAATCAGTTCTAGGGGTATTCAAATGCTTTCCTTCAATCTAATTTTCTATGTTTTTTTTAGAGAACTCATCCTCACCACTACAGTAGCTTGTGTTCAAGAATACAATGGTATTTCTCTTCCAATACATGATTAGGTATGGATTTTGTTTGTTTCAGGAGAAGACCAGTCCTACCATGATGGACAAAGCTGGTAATGCTGCTCAATATGCGAAGGAATCAGTGCAAGGGGTATTCAAATATTTTCCTTCAATCTCATTTTCAATGTTTTTTTTTTAGAGAATTCATCCTCACCACTACAGTAGCTTGTGCTCAAGAATATAACGAACAGATGTATAATTTAATTATGATACTTGTTCTTGGTGTAGGCTGGTCAACAGGTGATGTCTACGGCACAGGGAGCTGTTGAAGGAATTAAGAAGGCAACTGGCATGAACAAATGAATTAGCTGAATGAAGCAATTTAGAAATTAAATTCAATGTTCATCTATTGTTGTGTTTCTGTCATTTCCATTTGTATAAAGAAGAGATCTCTCTCTGTAGCTCTCTCGTGATGTTTGCAGGCAGATATTGCCCTAATTAGTGAAATTGTACTTCAGTTTCGTACTTGTTTGAAGATCTTCTGGCTCGGTTTATGAGAGCCCAACATTTCTTCATCTTCATGGCATCTCGCATGTCCAGATGGACCTATATATATTCATAATTTGCTCTTAATTCACTGCTAAATTTATTTGATTAGAGTTAACGTTTTGCCTTCACACATTACAAATTCACAGGCAGACGTAAGAAGGTGAATCCATGTTCATAAAAAATGCTTGAGATTGTGGCCTTAAGATGCTCAAGGAAGGCAAGCGGCATTTCTCTAACAAATTACTCAACAAACTAGTCTTTTATGAGAAGTTGCTACTTCGGATAATTATCTCTATATATATTATTTAATTTTTTTCAAACATATTTATATTTTCTAACCACCAAATTAAATCAATTTTGATGTGAACTATATTTTTCTAACGAAATTATATTTTTAATGTGTGGAAAGAAAAAATAGATTTTCCTAATATGATGGATGTGCTTGAAAGAAGACAAAATATGTTCCACATATTAATTTTATTACATAAAAAATATGTAGTGAGTTTACAAATCAAAGATTAAATTCTAAAAAAAAATTAATTAATATTAATTTTACATGGGTTTTTTTTGTCAAGGATTTAAATTCCAAAAATTAAGAAAGGTAGCCTATCTCCTTACCGTAAAAAGAGACATATTAAATTCTATGATTTATGAAACATATTTCATTTCCTATATACAAAATGCCCTAAGAAAATACTTCCCGTTCTAAAAAGAGAGTATAATATATGAGGTATTTAATTTATGT
>NW_011499856.1:1146075-1211048 GCF_000495115.2 Populus euphratica | reverse complement strand
AAAAAATAGTTGAAAACCAACATACCACAAAGTGTTGAGCTTAGTTATTTACAAACAGTTGCATTTTTTTTTTTTGCGGTCATCACTTTACAAATGTTTTTCCACATAAAGTTCCATTGGAATTGGCTCATGTCCAAGAACCGTAGCCTATAAAATAAAAATGTTGTCAGTTAAATGTATTTATAAGAAACAACCAATTAAAAAATGGATGCAATTAAAAAAAATCTTATTATCCTCTTCGCATGTGAAAATAAACAGAACGGAGTTACCGATGTGCATGATAACACAACCGTGAATTTGTAAGCTCCAATTCCTAGCACCAAACTGTGACTGCCGCATGATACGTGCAGACATCACATGATAAATGTATTCCTCCCATATAGTCTCTGATATGTATGTCGGCTTAAAATCCTTCCAAACTGCCATGTCATTCCAGCTTGGTAGATCGCTTTCTTTCGCATATGTTTTTCATTTCTTTTGTATCACATATCAAAAATCACGCAAACAAACAAATTATCTATAAGTAAATGACAAATAAAATTTTAATATTTTGAATAAAAAATTTATCTTGATTTCGATGTTACTTAGTTGTAGCATAATCCTTCCAAACTTTCTTCGCAACATTATCATTAGCTCTATCCAATTCAATTTTTCCCTTGCAATAAACATTTATAAAATCAAAATTTTTAGTAATTTCAATAAATTAAATGAATTAATATAATAAAAAATTAAGTTAATACTAATCTTGAATCTTGAAAACCATGAATCAACCTATAGTTTTCATTTAGAATGTTTGAAAGCTTGACTCCATTGAAATAATAAAATTTTTATTGATGATTTAAATGTCGAGTTATTATTCGGGCAGCCTCAATGTTTGTAAACATAAAATTGAATAAATTTAATGAAATATTATTTTTACGATATTATTAAACATGTCGTTGTGAAAGCAAAACAACCTTACATTAAAATATCATCTTTACATTCCCTTATACTTATGGGTGAATGGATCCCATTGTAAATGGATCCCTCTCTACATTGCGACATTGCACTTGATAAGGTTAAGTCATAAGTCGATGCTTGCGACTTAAATGTTTCTTATTGGTCAATACCTAATAACTCATGGTTGTTATTATCGTTGTTAGAAGAACTAGCAGTGATCTTGTTCTCTTGATATACAATTTTTTTTCGTCAAGGCATCTACACATATTTAGGAGGGAACAATTTTTATTATTTAAAAAAAAAAATTGACAGCACCTACTCTGTACAGGAAGCTACCTAAAATTTTTAATCCTGTAAATAGACAATATATATAGTGGACCTAGTAAGTAACTTCTTTCGCTACACTACAAATCATAAAATATATTCAAGCCATGAAAAAAATTTATATGATAATTTGATTTAATAAATCAAACTTAAAAACTCTTAATTCAATATTATTTTTTTAAAACACTATATTTGATTTAATAATATGATAAATAAACAACCATAAAATCAATAATGAACCTCATATCAAGGTATTTTGTAAATTCAAAGCACTATTTTCTAAACAAAAATCCATTATTGTCTTAAAAGCAAATTTTAAATGAAACATTCAAATAAAATCTCGGTGCTTTGATAAACAAATATAAAAAATACAAAGTTTATGTTAATTAAATATTCAAGATTTTTTTTTTTCATATTAGTCACATAAACTAAACATATTTTTTTCTCACTTGGCTAATAAAATTTGGACAACACTTACATGTACGAAATGTTGGTGTCTATTAGGGTTAAAGATTTTCGATCTTTTTTTAATTGAATTATTTATTTATTTTGTAAAACAACCAAAGAAAGTTAGCACATGAATTATTCACAAAATTCACAAGCCACCTGGTCAAAGGCCCCCAAAATCTCAACCTCAATAACGGATGTTATTTCAAGCAATCTATAGCTCGACACGTGGCATTGTACGTGTCCAGCAATGGACTGGTTTTAATGAGTATAAATTATGGCTGCCATGGCATTTCTTTACCACCAAGAGTTTTGTTTTTCAAGCATTTGAGCTTTCAATTTATTTGAGTTCTTCCAAATCTTTTAAAGAAATCAGAAACCAAAGATGGCTGACAATACCCAGAAGATGTGCTTCCAAGCTGGTGAGACCAAGGGCCAAGCTCAGGTAAGCCTATGAATTTTATTTTTTTTATTTCTTCCTTTTTATTTATGAATGTTCATGATATTTCTCTTCCAATACATGACAAGGGATGGATTTTGTTTGTTTCAGGAGAAGGCCAGTACCTTGATGGACAGAGCTGGTAATGCTGCTCAATCTGCAAAGGAATCAGTGCAAGAGGTTCTCAAATATTTTCCTTCAGTCTCGTTTTCTATGTTCTTTTTAGAGAATTCATCCTCACCACTACAATAGCTTGTGCTCAAGAATACAATGAACAAATGTATAATTTAATTATGATACTTGTTCTTGGTGTAGGCTGGTCAACAGGTGATGTCTAAGGCACAGGGAGCTGTTGAAGGAGTGAAGAATGCAACTGGCATGAACAAATGAATTAGCTGAATGGAGCAGTCCAATAATTGTCTATAGCAATTTAGAAATTAAATGCAATGTTCATCTATTGTTTTGTTTCTGTCATTTCCTTTTGTATAAAGAAGAGAGCTCCCTCTGTAGCTCTCTTGTGATGTTTGCGGGTAGATGTTGCCCTAATTAGTGAAATTTTACTTCAGTTTCGTACTTGTTTAAAGATCTTTTGTCTCAGTTTATGAGAGCACAACATTCCTTCATCTTCATGGCATCCTGCATGTCCAGATGGCCCTGGCCCTCTATATCTATACTTTGCTATATTCACTTATCGAATATTTGGTGTTTATGAATCTGACAGGTCTAAAGTCCCTGAAGTATTAGTTCAAGAGTAGCTTAGAATTTCCATAACATTGCTTCACTTACATTGCGATCATCACTCTTAATGAATTTTAATCCATTGCAATTATTGCTATTATTATGAAGAAACAAAATTAACTGAAGTAGACAAAAAGAGGAAAAATACAAACACCTAATTAATAGAGTTCATCATCCCCGCCAGCTGAAGTCACAACTAGATTAAGACCATCAGCTGATGTCGCCGCCTCCGAAAATTTGAAATCAGAACCAAAACCTCTGGATTGCTGCAAAGTTTGAGAAAACATCTGGTACTTGAGAATATCAGAGTCACTCACACTCCTCCTAGCGTACCTCATGGACTCTTCAAAGTGAGAAACCTTAAGCCAAGTCATTCCTTCTTCCATGCTGTCTTCCAGGCCCTCGAACTTCCTCTTGATATCCTTTTCGATGTCCTCCCTGACAGCATATTTGCAAGCCCTCTGACATATTTCTGTGATATCAGCACCACTAAAGCCTTCAGTGTTCTTGGCAAGAACTTGGAGGTCAACATCTTTTGCGACTGGTGATTTTCTCAAGCAAGCTTTAAAGATCTGTAGGCGAGAACTTTCGTCTGGCAGAGGGATATAAATTAGCTGGTCAAGGCGACCTGGCCTCATAAGTGCAGGGTCGATTATATCAGGCCTGTTGGTAGCACCAATTACAAAAACGGTTTTCTTGGCTGATAAACCATCCATCTCAGTTAGGAGTTGGTTCAAAACTCTATCAGCTGCACCACCAGCATCTCCTACACTGTTTCCTCTTTGAATAGCAATGGAGTCAAGTTCATCGAAGAATATGACACAAGGAGCAGACTGGCGTGCCTTGTCGAAAACATCCCTGACATTGGCTTCACTCTCACCAAACCACATGGTTAGAAGCTCAGGACCCTTGATACTGATGAAATTAGCTTGACATTCGTTGGCAATAGCCTTAGCCAGCAATGTTTTGCCACAACCAGGAGGACCATAGAAAAGAACTCCTTTAGAAGGTGACATGCCGAACTTCTCAAACTTCTCAGGATGCTCCACCGGATATTGAACAGTCTCTTGAAGCTCCATCTTGACCTTCTCAAGACCACCAATATCCTCCCATCTAACATTGGGAACTTCCACAATGGTCTCACGAAGAGCAGAAGGATTGCTGGTTCCGAGAGCAATGCTGAAGTGCTCATTTGTAACGGCCATGGAATTAAGAACCTCAGCATCAATGGTATCATCTTCCAAATCAATGATGCCCATCTTTTCCCTAATGCATTGTAGGGCAGATTCGCTGCAAAGAGCTGCAAGATCTGCACCAACATACCCCTGAGTTCCTTTGGCTACATTTTCCAAGTCTACATCTTCAGAGAGCTTCATTTTCTTTGTATGGACACGAAGAACCTCAAGGCGACCAACTTCATCTGGAACACCAATATCTATTTCTTTGTCAAACCTTCCAAACCTCCTCAATGCAGGGTCTAGACTGTTAGGCCTGTTTGTAGCTCCTATAACAATAACATGGGCACGAGCCTTTAGCCCATCCATAAGAGTCAGTAGTTGTGAAACGATTCGTCTCTCTACTTCCCCACCAGTTTTCTCACGTTTGGGAGCAATTGAATCAATCTCATCAATAAATACAATTGCAGGAGCGTTCTTTTCAGCTTCTACAAAAGCTTTTCTGAGATTTTGCTCACTCTCTCCAGCCATCTTGGACATGATTTCTGGTCCATTGATACAAAAGAAGAAAGCCCCAGTTTCATTAGCAATAGCCCTTGCTATCAATGTTTTACCTGTTCCAGGAGGACCATAAAGCAGAATTCCTCTCGGTGGCTTCACACCAATGGTTTTGAAAAGTTGCGGAAACCTTAATGGCAGTTCAACCATCTCCCTGATTAGTGCCAATTGTTTCCTAACGCCTCCAAGATCATCATAGCCAATACCATCAAGCCTTTCCTCATCTTCCCTCTTCACAGCTTCCCCTTCACAGAAGATCTCCGTATCAGGCTCAACCACACAGTACTCAGCAGGATCGGTCTCAATGACCTTAAACTCCACACTCCTCATTCCTCCTCTGACAAGGAAAAGATCTCCTTTCCTGACAGGACGATGAGAATCCTTAAAGTAAGGCTTCAAGTAGGCATCAAACAGACTGCCACTAAGGCCATCAACTGTGTCATCCAAAGGCAGAATGTGAACCCTCTTGCCATACTGCAAGTTCGGACATAGCTGCACCGAAACCATATCGCCAAGCCTGACCCTTAAGTTTGACCTCGCAACCTTATTCATCAGAATCTTGGGCTGATCGCAACGATCATCAGCCAGGGCAATACAAACTGTATCCCTCCTCTTCTTTCCCTTGATCAACAAGATATCCCCGCGGAAAATATCAAGTTGCTCCATTGTAGCTGGATTGAGCGTGATGACAGAGTTGTCATCGTTAGTGGCTTCATCAACAAGAAGCCTGTTGGGTGCCTTCTTGTTGCGCTCCATAATTGAATCACTAAAATCTCTCTTTCTTTTGTTTGTGCCTGCCTGGTGTCCTCTCATTAACCCAAAGAAAGAGCAAATCTTTTGAATGTGAATTAATGTCAATACCACCGGTGTTTATATACAAGTCTCTTGTTCCTTTTCCGTGTTGTTTATGGAATCAGACAAGTACTCGGATTTTTTTTTTTATTATTATTATTTAGATTTCCGATTCTCTTCGATTTCCTTCCTTGCTACTACTTATCAAGCTCTATATGTTTCTTCTTGCAAACAATGGAGGTGAATTCGGACCTGGGCTATCCTTCTATATATTTTTTTTGTTTATAAAATTTTTTTAAAGAAAAATAGAAAGTAGTTAGGCAAGGGTGTAATAATTCAAGGTCCTTGTACTTTTTACTTTGTATACAAGTAGTCCCTCATCAAAATAATTTCTTAATCCAACACCTATATTTTTAAGTTTTTCATTACGGAGGGTCCATCTCTCTCTCTCTCTCTACCTCTCTCTCTCTCTAGTACAACTTTTATTAAACTTTGAGATGTTTCTTGGAATATATTAAATCTTAAATATTTTTATTTTTTTCTTTATATCTTTTTCTTGAAGTAAATCATAAAACACCTAAAAAATCAATTAAATCAAGAAAATTGAAAAAGTAAAATACTAGAAAAAACCAAGCTAAAAAAAAATTAATCATTAAAAAACCCAAAAGAATTCCTTCTTATTTTGGTTTTAAAAATTTAAAACTAATTGAACTGAATTGAATGAAATCGGTAAACAACCCCCAAAATAAATAAATAAATAATAACCTAGGTTTCTCGTTGATATCCAAAAACAACCCTTATTAAAATATAAGAAAGTTTTGAGTTCAAGTCTTTTGTGTGAATAATTATGGGTTAATAGTGGATATTCCTTAAAAAATAAAATGGATAAAATTATAACCTGGAATGTTTTTTTTATACTCTTTAAAAGTATGTATTATTTTTTAAAAAATCAAATTTATGTGGTTTTTTTTTTTATAGTTTTGATTTGTTCATAGCAATATATATTTAATGTATTTTTTTAGCAAAAAATATCATGTATCTCAATTCCAAACATGTATAAACAAGTGGTAGATGACCAGTGAGGATTCAATTTGTATTTAATAAGAAAAAAATATTTAATATTTTATGGGTGAGAAAGAGTAGAATTTTTTTAAATTTATTTTTAGAAAATAATAGAATTCATATTTTATTTGATTGATGCGTCCTACAATTCATCTCATATTTTAATTCTCATGTTTTTCATATTTTCTAATTAATCCTTATGATAAAGTTAAGTTTTTGTAGGAATTAAGGGCTTATATGTGAATCTCCATATACTTAGGGACTAATATGTATGTTTCCTCAACAAAGCCCTACACAAATTGATATAATTTGCGGGATCTAAAATTTTTTATCGCTGCAATTCAGCTACATTTTCAATTGAGTCATCAAATTATTCATTTTTTCTTAATCATAATTTTTTATACAATTGAGTCTGATATTATTTTGAAAGGGTTGGTGTGAAGATCAATAATATTTTCTTTCTCTTCTTATTTTTGACATTAAAAAAGTTAATATTGTCTATGTTCACCAAGCCAATGTAGAGAAGTGTGCCTGTAAAATTACTTAAGATAAACATTTTATGTCAATTTATATGTAAATTGTTACCATTATGAACATAAAAGTTTATTAATTAAATATTATTTAATCAATAAATTATATATTAATTAATAAAAAAATAATTTATCAATGTATTCCTTTTCTTTTGCCAAAAACACTAAACGTAATACACATATTATGTATTATGATTATATTAATAATACCTAATTATATGATATCATATTTGTTTAACCAAAACAAGTTTATAAATCTTAATAACTTTACTTGCATATATTCATTTTTACAATAAAATAATTGATATATTTTTAAATCAAACCAAAACATTAATAAAAAGAACATTAACGTACATAAGTCTAAAAAATTTGATAGTTCATAATAAATAATATAAAATGCTTAGCAAATTCATCTATAGACAAGTAGGACAAAATCAAATCTAAGAAAATGTTTATTTGTGTCAAACATGCAATTTTAAAAAAATAACCATAATTTTAAACTTGATAGTTGAATCATATTTAATTTTTACCTATTTTTTGTAACATGAAAATAATATACTAATGATTTATAATGTACTAAAAAAATTAAAAATAGAGTCAGATAAGATATCAATTTAAAAAAAAACAAATAACATTGAAATTAAATTTAAAAAAAAAACCTTCAAATAAACTTATATGTATAAGTTGAGCCTGATAAAACATATTATTTAATTAAAGTTATTAAAATATCAAATAAAAATACAAAAAAATGTTAAAAATTAGAAAATAATAAAAACTTAAAAAATATTATTAGCTACTTAATCAATGACCCAATCCAATGGGCATATTTGTCCTTGAACTTTTCATTTCATTTTTTAAAAATTATAGCATTAATCTTTAAATAAGTATTTTTTCTAAAATCCAAATCCATGCAAGGTTTGGCATTCTTGCTTGTAGTTGGTTATAATTTCAAAGGGAAGGAATAGCTGAAAATGGCCAAGTCTAAATTTCTTTTTTTCTTTTCAAAAAATGTCCAAATCCCTAGAATTCCAATTGAAGAAATATTTTAATTTAGGACTTTAGAGTAAATTCGTATACAGACAAGGACCAAGTTGTTGTTTTCCCCAAAAAAAAAACAATAACCACAGACCACCCAAATCCCCTCTTAAACCCTAAAAAGTTAAGATCGCCACTCGCTCTCTGCTTAGCACGCACGAACGCCAAATCTCTGTTTCAGGCTCCTCAAAAACCCTAACTTTACACTGTAGAAATGAGACACTCATGGAGAATTCTTCTCTACCGAAGCTACCCTCGGCCATCTCTCAAATTTTCCAATCAATTCCAGGTACTACAGCAACACTCTCCTCCTCCACTTCGCTGTCTGTCTTCTTCTCTTCACACACTATCGCTGCAAGATTCTCATTTCTCTAAAACCCCACAAAAACCCAATATTTATAACAGAAACTCATTTTTTGCTCGTAATTTATCATCTGAAGCATCATTAGTTGAGCCCACAAAAGACCCAGATGTTGTTTTGCTTGTTTGTGATGTTTTTACCAAGTTTGATGATTCTGATGATATTGGTAAAGAATTGGAATTGAGTAGTGTTGTTATTAGTCATGACTTGGTTTTGAAAGTTTTAAAGTCATTGGGATCGAAACCAGGTGTGGCTAAGAGGTTTTTTGATTGGGTTTTGAAGAAGGACAGTGAGAGATTGAGCTCTAAAAGTTATAACTGGATGTTAGGGATTTTGGGGGTAAATGGGTTGGTTGCGGAATTTTGGGAATTGGTTGATAAAATGAAGACAAAGGGTTATGGCGTGTCAGGGGTTACCCGGGATAGAGTGTTGGAGAAGTTTGAGAAGGAAGGGTTAAAGGGTGATATAGAGAAATTAAAAGGGGTTTTTGCGACGGGATCCATTGATAATTCAGTCGAAAAGATTGGGTTGAGAATGAGTAGGATTGTTAGGAGTAAGTTTTGGGGAGAGGATGTTGAAGGGGAAATTAAGGGTTTAAGTGCTGAGTTTTCTAGTGGTTTGGTGAAGATTGTCTTGGAGCATTTAGCAATGGAGCCAACAAAAGCATTGATATTTTTTAGGTGGGTTGAGGAGACTGGGTTATGTAAGCATGATGGGAGGAGTTATAATGCCATGGCTAGGGTTTTGGGGAGGAACGATTGTATTGACAGGTTTTGGAAGGTTATTGATGAAATGAGGAGTAACGGATTTGAAATGGAGGTGGAGACATTTGATACAGTGCTGGCCTGGTTTATGAGGAGGAAAATGATTAAGGAGGCTGTAGAATTATATGAGTTTGCAATGAATGGTGCAAATAAGCCTTCATCTAAATATTGCACCTATTTGTTGAGGAACATAGTTGTTGGTAAACAGTTGGATATTGGTTTGTTTTCAAGAATTGTGAAGGTATTTACTGAAAATGGGAATGTGTTGACAGATTCTATGCTTGATGCAGTTCTTAAAGCTCTAAGAAGTGTTGGTAGGTTTAAAGAGTGCAATAAGATTTTAAGAGAAATGATGGTTGCTGGTTTTGTAGCTAGTAGTAATTTGCAGAGAAAGATTGCTTTTGGGCTTACTAGTACTGGTAAGAATTATGAAGCAAGTGAATTTGTGGACCATATGGAATCATCTGGCAGAGATTTGGATTACAAGGCTTGGGCATCTTTAATTGAAGGACATTGTGTATCTGGGGATCTTGAAAAAGCATCTAATTGTTTCAAAAAAATGGTTGAGAAAAAGGGAGTTACTGGTGCTGGTTATGCTGTTGAGTTGTTGGTAAATGCATATTGCCTCAAGAACAGAGCAGTAGATGCATGCAATCTTCTGTGTGATTATGTCTGTCAAAATCAGTTACAACCTTGGCGGACTACATACAAAGTATTGATAAGTAAGTTGCTAGTGCAGGGCAGATTTAAGGATGCCTTAAATCTGTTGGGGTTGATGCAAAGTCATGGAATTCCACCTTACATAGATCCATTTTTTGAGTTCGTATCAAAATCTGGAACTGGAGATGATGCCATTGCTTTTATGAATGCTATGTCCACTAAGAAGTTTCCATCTATATCTGTTTCTCTCCGTATGTTTGAAGCCTTTTTCAATGCCAAAAGGCATAGCGAAGCACAAGATTTCCTGTCTAAATGTCCAGTTTTCATTCGGAATCATGCTGATGTTTTGACTCTTTTCTGTTCCATGAAGTCTAGCAAAGATACTGCTGCTGCAACTGTATCTGTGTAGGTTTTTGTTGGAGTGTATGACAAAGTGTATTCTGCGACGTCAATGTAGAATGGCATTGTTTCAAAAATTTTGATACAAACATTTTCTACACTGCTTGAAAACTTCTCTTAGGCATATGATTACCTTTGTCAAGTAGAAAATAAGATTTAGTGATTCATGTTTCTGAAGTATTTCTTGCCTTGTCTTATCTTGCTGTTTTGGTTTTATGCTTGTATATAGCATGAACTGTGCTATGCATCTGAACTTAAAGTAAGGTAGTTTGGTTTTTAACTTTTTCTTGTGCTTGATGTGCTGTGTAATTGTTAGTTGTGCTGCCGAAAGATATAAATTTGTTCGGTTCATTCCTATTATGCATTTGACATTATGGCATACAATTATTAGCTTTCTTAAACTTTTTTAAATAACTTTGTTGTTAGCCTTGATACTGTCAGATTGTAAGATTTATCCCCAAAGTAAAGCTTCCTTGATTTTTTAGCAATGTCCAGGTGGAAATCTTTGTGACCCTCTCTGTCATGTGATATGCTAAGTACGTTGTTTATTATCTTGAAATAATCTTGTTTCTACATTTCTTCTTGATTGATTGATGCTCTTCATTTCTAAAACCATAAATATATTGTAGTTCACCTGCAAATTATGAGGTTGAGTTCATATGCTATACACTGGGAGTTGCTATTAACTCCTCGATAGAGCATCTTTTAGGAGTCAAATCGATCTTTCCCAGGTATTGTAAGGAGAGTGTTTCCTAAATGAGGTAAATAGTTGTCCAGTTTAATATAATAGTATCAACCTTACTGTTTGTCTTGAAACACAATATTATAGGAGCCCCCTCTGACATTTCCAGCCTTCTCTTTTGATGGTTGCAAGATAAAGAGTGGTGAATTCTATCTCTTCTGTCTGACCTATTTTGAAGCAGCAGCAAACTGGAATTTCTTCTTGGAAATTTGGGTAAAATACAATTTTGATTTAAAATTATATTGTTGTTGGGCTCTCTCCAACCTTACCATGTTGGATGGCATAACCTGAGCTTCTTGTATTGCATATGATATGGTATTATTTTTAGACTATAGTCGTGCCTATAGTAAATAACAAGAAAGGCAATCTCCCTTTGCAGCTGAGTTCTTCCAACGGCTTTATTCCTATTAAGAGCAGTTAAATTATTGTGTTTTTCTTTCCTTCTATGTAGTTTGTTCCCTAATAGAGTTGGCTTCATATAAATCAGGTATAAAGTCTCAGTTTGGCCACTTTCCCTAGGATGCTGTCCCAGACTTCACTCTCTCGGCTTGTGTAAAGGATAAAAAGTAACAACACACTTTACTGGAATGAGTAAAGCATTATACTATGTTTTCCTTTTTTGTTCTTTTGTCTTGCTGTTTGTGGTTAGCTTCTTGCTTCTCATCATTGGTGGTTTCCAGTTTTTGAAATTTAGGCATATACCTTAAATCAGAGCCTGTAGGTTAAAAAATCATATCCAGAAACAGCGTACAGAAGATTGCAGATATAGTTGTGGGTCTTAACCCATGGAAATGAAAATGGAGATGGACAGCTGGTCTCGCTTAGGCTACTTTATTGATGAGCTTTCTTTTGAGTACTCGTTTGATGTTTATGAAGTTACTAATCATACATGGATGATAACTACCTCTAGATCTGCTTTGGCATTTTCTGCTTCTGTTGTTATTCTCAATTATTATTCAGGTGAGATGTTCTGCTGTCCTCGAGCTACGATAGGATGTGATGATGCCAATGGTACATTCTGTCACCACGTTAACTTTTTCTGTACTCCTTAGGAGAATATTGAGTCTAATGTGCATCTATCAGGCGGGAAATTATGCAAGTTCAAGTCTTCGTTTATGACTTTCATAACAACATAGCTACTACACAGATTCTGTATGATGTTCCACTGTCCACTGCTAGACTTAGATGTTTGGATGATCCATGAGTGCCTTCATTACAACATAGCTACTACACAGATTCAGTACGATGTTCCACTGTCCACTGCAAGACGTAGATGTTTGGATGATCCACGAGTACCATAATTGATCGTATGAACACTACCTCAAAGTGGTGGAAGCATGTTAAGAAAGATGGGAATCCCATCCGACCTTGGCTTGGAATGGAAGCAAGTAACCTATATGCAGGTGATTTATAAATTTTGGAAAAGACTATCAGCAGGTTCCCCAATTTGGTCGAACATGCAATTTTTGAGGTTAAAGCAGGATTGCCTGCTCACACTGCATTCATCCACTACAAAGGTGTTATGGGTTCAATGTGGTAGAAAGATTGTTAAGAGTTTCTTAGAGTTATTTAAAATAATGAGGAATAAGGCCAAAGAACCTGTGGAGCTGGTTGTGATAAGAGCAATGCGGTGTTTGTTTGAATCTTACATTATTCACACACACACACACATACACACACATCAGGGTGAGCCTTCTAAATTAAATTGTTGGCCGCATCCTAAAACTTTTACGTGTAAGAGACTGATTGTAGGATGAATCTATCTTGAAATAAATAAATACCCATTATTTTTTGGCAGTAGTTAACAGGAGCTAGGAAGTATGAACATAAATTTTAGATTTTATATTATGTCTACTGCCTGCTGGCTTAAATATGTTTTGCTTTTAGGATGATTAACGTTTCGGTTTAACTCAAATTATTCTGAATCTGTCACTGTTCGTTCTAGCCTGCATGTATTTTTTTATTTTTTTTTAGAGTTTTCAAGAAATTATCTGCAACAGGATTTTCTACTTGTTTGATAACTGCAAACTCTACTGCTTTCCTTGTCTGATAACTTCATTTAATAGCTTACATTAGATATTAATATTTTTGACAAATGAACGATTATAATGATATAAACTATAATGTTAAAAATTTAATATGATATAATATATGCTATACAATGCTTTTGTTTTGAAATCAATCGTTCCTTCACCTACTCCATGCTTATACCTCGTAGCCCTTCTTTTTAAGCATCATAATGGTGCTGTTATGCTGTTTGTGTTTCAAGTCTGTCGAGTGGAACTTCCATATGATGTCTCTTTTCAGCTAGTCAAGAACGTGTTTCCCAAGTTCCATTACATTTAACTTAGAAATCAATCAGTCAAGATGTGTTTCAATCATAGGCTAGCTAGGAAATGATTTTTCACTCACTGCTGTGATTTAGCAGTAACAGACTGACGGATTTGAGAAATTCTATATTTGGGTAAATTTCAGATAAAATACTGCTCTCTGCTTCTTACAGGACAAATCAATCAAAATATAATGCTCAAAAGTCGCATGACGAGAGTTTTTGGAACAAGTAGAGGTTTTAGATGGTTGTAATGAAAGCCTACGGCAGAATCTGAACTGGAAATGGCACATTTTCTCTGGAGGACACTATATTTTTCCTTGTGAACTGAGTATTCTTGGCAAAATGTACCACTGCCAAACCTTGTTATATATATAAACATCTTAAACAGCAGATTGTGGGGGTAGAGATTGTTTCTTGAAAATTAATGTTCCAACGCCACTGCATACAGATTACAGCCCAGGCTCTGATGAAATCTATCTATACAAATGCTTTTGTTACAGTAGTTTGTGTTTCACAATCATAGGGTACGTAGCCTGCAAGTCTGCATATGTTGTGGGTGATGCAACATTATTCAGTATGTACTTGTGTTTCATTTTATGATCTGTGAGATCCATCCAATTGTTACAGTAGTTTGAAAAAGTTTTTCCTACATCAAGTTAAAACCAGTAACCTAAATTTTAGTGATGATGTTACCAAAATATACTGCTCAGGATGAGAGTCTTGATTGTTTGGATAAAGGATGAGCACATGTTCACTTCCATACTTAACTCTTCCAGAGTTTATAAAATTAATAAATTAATAGCTGATGATAAAAGTTTTTACACCTGCAGGAAGAATAGTTCTTTTTTATAGGATTCAAAAAACCTTTAAATCAATAACTTTTTATAAAGAATTATAATAAATGAGGGAATGATCTTTAAATTTAAGAACATAAGTTTTTATTTTTATTTATGTATGATAAATGTTCTGAGAATAATAATATCAATACCTTAAAAAATATGAAAAGTGTGATCTTTTTATTTTTTGAGGATATTTATAGCATCTGAACTATTTTATTTTATTAAAAGGGTGGGCTCATAAAAATATAGATGAGAAGAAACATTCCTTATATAATATTAATATTGATGGAAAAAACCTTATGTCAACATCAATGTTAAAAGAAATGCAAAGGATTGTAATAGATTTTATGTATTATTTTCTACACAGTATTAATATTGATGAGAATAGCTTTTAATTAACATTAATTATGGTTGGACTATGATAAACTTTTGAAAAACTTTTATGTCTTGTAGTAAATAGAAATGACCATCCTAGATTTTTAACATTTTATGTTGAGGACAATAAAATAGCCCTGTGACCTACCATAAGGTTTATAAAGACTTTTAATTCCTAATATATTCAGACTTGGACTGATTTTAAACCCAAGGATATTGGGTTTGGCTTCCTACTAAACTAACAAGTACTTGAGCTCAACACATAGTTGGGCTAAACCCCAAACACTTGAGCTTAGTGTGTAGTTAATTCTAAGAGTGTTGAGTTTACATTTAGCCAAATCCATACATATTTAGGTTCAGTGTGTTGCTAAGCCTAAGAACATTTAGGTCTCGAGTCTTGTCAAACCTTAAATACTTAGACTCAACATGTAGTTAAACTAAAAGGTGTGAGGTCTGATATTTTGTCAAACCCGCAAGCATTTAGGATCAGTGCGTAGCTCAACCCAAGATTGTTGGGTTTGGCATTATGCATGCCCTTCCTCTCTAACCAATATTGAATTGACAACCTAATGAAAAATCCTAAAGTAAAATAACAGTCTATAATTTTCTCTTGATTGTGATAAAATCCTAGAGAGGAAAGATATACTTTGAGCTCCTCGAAAGCTTTTTGACATTCTAGTGTGCATTCAAAGTTTGTAATATTTTTTAAGATTTTAAAGAAAAGTAGGCTTTGTCCCTCCAGCCTAAATATGAATCTATTCAAAGGAACCAATCTTCATGTGAGACGCTGAACATCTTTGGTCTTTTAAGGAGTCACATCCAGAATTTTATAAATCTGTTCAGGGTGAGGTTCTATTCCCTTTCTACTTACTAGGAAACTTAAAAAATTTCCTTTTCTAATGGCAAATACACACCTCGTTAGATTAAACTTCGTCTTACAACTATCGAGGATATAAAAAACCTTTTTTGTGTCCCTTAGATGTTTAAAAGTCATTTTTTTTACTAATATATCATCCATATAAGCTTTCATATTCTTTCTAATTTGATACTTAAACACGTTGTTGACCATCCTCTAGTATAAAACCTCTATATTTTTAAGATTGAATGGAATTGTATGGTAGTAAAAGGTTTCCTTTTCTAATGATGAAAAACATCTTCTCCTCATCTTTTATATGAATAAGGATTTTATAGTACCTTAAACTAGCATTCAAGAAACTTAAGAACTCAAAACCAACTGTGGAATTCATTAATTTGTCAATCTTTGGGAGAGGAAAACTATCCTTTAGATATGCCTTGTTTGTGTTAGTGAAGTCTATACACATTCTCCACTTTTCAATCCTTTTCTTCACCATTACTATATTATCTAGCTAATCTAGACTAAATCATGACACAAGTTTGGCTTAAAGGTTATTAAAGCCTATAATAGACCTTGACTCTATATTATTATATTGGGCTTTTGTTAACTCTCCAAAGATTGTAGGGAGTATTTTGCACATAGCATCACATTTTTAAATGAACAGTTCAAGTTTTCTATGTGCATTTTGAACGCATTTTCGTGGATCTGTCATACCATTATAGTTGTTCAAAATCATCTTTATAGATATGTACTCCTTAAGGATATGGATATATAAGATTTATCTAGATAAAGGAGATTATTTAATCTTATGAGGACTATAAGTCTCATATTAGAGGTATTGACCAAACATACTTCTCCCAAACGTTTTTCTAACAGGCTTTGAGAAGCTAGAGGATTCTTGTATGGAACAACAGGATTGATAAATGATTTTTTTCTCATGGTGGCAAGATAGATTATGTTTAGAGTGAATACTAATTGGAAAAGTTTCATGTCGATATAAATGACATTTAGGGGAGATAAAGGGTTGTCATAATGGAAAGCTCTCCAAGTCATTTAGTCCAGCCTTTTCAGGACAAGACAATTGTCTCCTGACCGACAGGGGCAATTTATAGTTGAGAAGTTGGGATTAAAGGAACTATATCATGTGCCAGGACTTGCTGGGGTTGTAAGGTTTGGTGTTGCCAATACAACTTAAAAAAAGGTTTATACCTAACGAATAAGTTGCTACATCTTTGTTGGCGTAGTCATGTCTTCTATTATAAAGAGTTTCGTGACATGTCTCACCCTTATCTACTATTAATAGCGATAAAGGATGTCAAAATACCAACACTATAAGAATAATTGATGTTTTTTTTTATTAGTTTCCTATACACAATGCCAATTGATGATGTTCTTAAAACCCACCATGCTTAGGGATGAGAATCTTAAGTGTATGGATAAAGGATGATCACACATTCACTTTCATGCTTGCTCCTTTAGAGTTTATAAAATTGATAGTTGGTGATAAAAGTCCTAACAACTCCAAAGATAATCTCATTTGTAATATTTAAAGACTATCTAATGATAAAATCAATATTTTTTTTTATAAAGGATTGCAATATATGGGGGGATGAGCTTTAAATTGAGGAACAAAAGTGTTTGTTCTTATTTATGTATGATAAATGCTTTAAAAATAAAAATATATATACTTTAGAGAATAAAAAAAAGCTTGAACCCTTTACGTGGATGAATTCAAGGATATTTATAACCTCTAAAATATTTTATTTTGTTGAAGGGTGAAGTCATTTTCTCTTGAAAATATAGATGATAAGAAATATTTCTTATACAATATTATTATTAATGAAAATAACCCTAACATCAATATTAAAAGAATTCGTAATTGATTTTATATTTATTTTTTATGCAATATTAATATTGATGATAATAGCCATTTCTCAATACTAACGATGCTTGGATAAAGACATGCTTTTCAAAGATTTTTATATGCCTAGGAGCATAGAGAAATAACCACCTTGGATTCTTAATATTTTGTGTTAAGAACAATAAAATAATCTTATAACATGGTATGCGGCCTATAAAGACTTTCAATTCATGATATATTCAAACTTTGAATGATTTTAAATTCAAGGATATGAATGCAAGACCCATAAGTATTTTGAGATTAGTATGTAGTTGAATTCAAAAATACTGAGTCTAGTAATGTATTGAGTCTAATTATATGTAGGTCTTATATCTTGCTAAATTTATAGGTGATTAGTACTTAAAAGTGCATTTTTATCATGGTTTTATATCATCATTTTTCACTTGAAGTATCAATAACTCCTTAACTAAAGCATGTTTTATAATAATATATCTAATAATATAAGATACCTTTAATTTGTGGTAAATGTTCATTTTAAATGCAGGCCTATCACATAAATGAAAGGATTGATTGATTACTTTAAGAACTTAAATTGCAAGGGCAAAGAGATGGTCAAACTTAGAAAAGAGATGTCGGTGCAATCCAAACCGGAACACTGTTCGATAATTGGGTTATATCTGGAGCTATATACCTCAGATTTAGGTCCAATTTATATGGATGGAAAGGTAAGACATAGGCCTACAACTTTCATATGGAGCCCAAGATCTAAAAAGGCCATTATCAAGTCCAAATTGTAGCAACAATAAAGAAGCCCGAATCTGTCTTCCAGCCCGAGCACTGTTCGGTATTTTGGCCATATCTGGAGTTCTGGAAGTCCAAATGAGCTGAAGTTTTTACATAAGAAAGCTGAGACAATTGCCTACAACTTTCATGTTTGCAACTGGCTCCAATTTTGACGTTATCAATGACGTTTTGGGCAGACAAGAGAAGATAAGGATTGTCACCAAGTCAAAAGTTGGCCACCCACTTATCAATTAGTCATCAAATCAATAGTTCTCAATTTTGGCCTATAAAAGGAGGCATTTGCCATGTATTTAGGCATCTTGGTTTCCAGATCAAGATCATGCTCTTCCTTTCTCTCTTTGTATTTTTTGTAATGTTTATGTTTTGCTTTCATTAATATTAAGTTTATGCCTTTCATTTCCTTTCCTTTACTTAGTTAACTTTTATGTTCTTATTTTGTTTATCTATTTTGCTTTCTTTTATTATGTCTAGCTAAGTTAGTTATGTCAAGGTGAAAAGGTTACACTAATGGTGTAAGAATAAGTATAATGTAAACTTAATATGGACTTTAATGTTTGATACTAACATGTTTTATATTTGTTATCTTGTTCACTCTTTAATACTTTGCTTGTTAAATGACTAATCTTGATTTATGTTGTATAACACTTGGTACAACAAATGCTTGGCACTTTCATAGCCCATAATGTATGGTATAACCGACACCTGAGCTATGAAAGGAACTTGATTTGTTGTTAACATAAGTTATAATCATGAATGCTTGACGAGATTTACAAGTATTAGCATTAATTGAATAAGATGACTAATGTAATCATGTTAACAATATATAATCTGATTGGAACCTCCTTTGTGTGTGGTTTCCAATTCAATAATAAGAGTTTATACTATACTTGTTTGATATACCATTAGTGGAATCTCTAACCTTGACATTTGTTATTATTATTGTTTAATCCTTACATTAATATTCCTTCTCCAAGTTCTCATCATCATCTTCTTCTTCTCTTTCTTTATCATTATTATTATTATTATTATTATTATTATTATTATTATTATTATTATTATTATTATTATTATTATTATTATTACTATTAGTAATACTACTACTACTACTACTACTACTACTACTACTACTATTATTATTATAGTTATTGTTGTTATTGCTATTATTGTTGTTTATAATTATTGTTTGTATAATTAACCTCCATGTGGTTTGACCCCGGTCTTGCCGGGTTATTTATTACTTCGACACTCCTGCACTTGGGAGAAGGCATCAACATTTTAGTCGTGTCAATAGGCATTTAAGCTCAATAAGCAACTGATTCTAAGAATATCTAGGTCTTATATCATACCAGACTTCGTATAGTTGAACTGAACATATAGTTTAGCTCATCGATGTTGAATTCAACATTATAACAGACTTGCAGACATTTAAGCTCAGTTATGAAAATGGCTATAACACTTGTAACACTTGCAAGACTATATAATTAAAAAATATTGGATTTCGAAATAAGCCTGACCCATAAATTGGCACCGTCCCTTTAGCCCTTTTCAAGATGAGGTGTTTAAACAAACAGATAGTATATTGAATTTACTGATCCATCAATTAGGTTGAGTAAATTTTTTAACAATTAGTCATTTTCATTTCCATGTTACAGAGACAGAAAAACGTTGGGTACTTTTGTTGTATGTGAATGCAGGCCAAAAAGGGTGCGGACGCACCGGCATCTGCCTTTCTTCGCTTTAAAGGGAAGTCGGAAATTTCAGGTCCACCTTCATCTGAAGCCACCGACTTTTGTATTTGATTAGCTTCTTAATCTCTTCATTTTGTTTGCACAACAATCAAAGAATCATTTAATAATTGCTTTATTTTGGTTACAAGGACCTTTCTTATCATATAAAGTTTATTTTCTGTCATTCCTATGCATTTCAAAATTTGCAGACAAATTCATAAATAGTAATCTCAATAAAAATAACTAGTATGATTTAGACTTTGATTAGGAAAGCAATAACTTGTTTTCTTGATGTAATTTCCAGTATTTGTCTTTTTGAATAATTGAGGTGGGGGCACCAAACCTTGAGCTTTATTTCTCACTGGAGATGAGGATTCTCTAGATCAGAATAGGGTTTCAAAATATGTGTTCTAGAGTAGGTAAAACAACGCAGGCTTTCTACAGAATGTCTTTCAGGAAAGAAACTAGAAGAAAAAAAATCCACATACATCTTTTGATTTCAAGATGACCAGCAATGATTTGCTGTAAATTGTTCTTGATTGCAAACTTAATTTTCTGCTCGTAATGAGGTCATTAGGTCAACATTAAACCTTAGTGTGCTTTCTAATTCTGTGTTTTTGGCATTGTTTATTCAGAGAATATGCAGGATTGTATGTTCACCTTGTCAAGTTGGAGGAAAATGATACATCAGTTGCCCTTTTTTTAATTTCCGTTCAAAATTCTAAGATTCTGTTGTATATATTCCCATTAAAATTTTCAAACCAAATGGATCGAATAAGACCCATCAATTGGCAAAACGTGATGAGAGTGACCAAACAAATGATCGTAACCATTCTTCACTATGCTGATGGAATATTGAAATTGAATTTATAAAGGGAGATCAACAGTGGAAGCTTCTTCTTGGAGCCTAGTATTCATGTATCTCGAATTCATGTGACGAGTTCTGGAGTTTCAGGCCTGGACAACATGACAACTGATGTTCTTACAACAAGTATGACAATAATTGCCATCATTCTGTGATGATTAGTTGCTATTACTTCTATACAAAGAGTGTAACAGTTGAATCAGTGAATAGGGGACCAAAAACCGTACCCTTGCAGTCTAGCGCTAGCTGGGTTGTTTATCCACCCCAAAAATCAAACTAGTGCTGCAATAAATTTACGAGTTGGTGGTGCCACTGTGTGAGGTCCGAGGCTTATATTACATATACACTTACAAGGAAGATTTCAGATTGCTCTGACAAGATTCGCAGGAATGGTTCATGTTCCCTAGACTTCTGTTATGTGGAAGGATAGTTTGGATTCATGTGACTATTATTATCCATGTCTGTATGCATATGTGTAAGTGAATCTTGAGGTGATTTTTAGTGGGGCAAAGCTTACAGTTGAAAGAAAAGAAAGAAAAGAAAATCTAGGATGGTTTGGATTCATGTGGCTATATTTGTTATACAGGCTATTGGATTTGAATTTAGTGGATATTTCTGCTATTTTTATTCAAATCCAACATTCCTATTTGCCACCAAAATTCTAGATTTCAAGCTATTTTAACACTTATCTCATCACAATTGCATGTAATGCATGCAGTGAGGTAATTACACATCAGCATCATTTGGCCATTGGCCTGCTAGAAGTTCAGCATGCATACATGAACCAAATTTCATCTTATGAAAATTGTGCGTGGATCTTCAACTATTTCTTACAAGAAGAAATATCTCTTCGACTGTACAATACTAGCTACTTTACAAGACCGAGAAATGATTTGAACTTCTACTCTTCTCTTTAAATTGAAAAGAATCAGAATTTTCTCTAAAGACGAGTAGAAAGAAGGTTGGGGGGGTGGGGGTTGGGGGGTTTGTTCTCTTGTTGGCAACACATTGTAAAGACAGTGATAAAAAGAAGAGCATGGGACCATGGGACCATGGAACCAAATAATTTCGTGGGCAGAAGGGGCTAGAAGAGGTCCTTTAAAGCAAGTTTCTAGACATTGGGGGTTCTTTTGTAGCTGTTGAAAAAAAGTCCTGTAAACCAAATAATTTCATCTATGGCAAGTGAAAAAAAAGAAGAAATGATGGGACCCTAGTGTTTCCTAACATTTGCTTTCCCTCCACCATGCTATTGATATTGGTACCATTACTGTCTTTCATCTTGTGAACGTTTTACTTTCACTTTCCTGTCAATGATCCACCCTCCTTCATGTCCCAAAAGAGATAAAAATATCACTTAAAATAGTTTTTTCCCCTCACCTTCCTTCAATCTGACCGACAAGAACACAAGAATGATGGCTGCCATGTATTAGGGCATGTACTTTTTGATGGACTTCATATTCGCTGAAATAAACTTGGACTGTTAAAGGGGTTGTAATAAATAATGTTCTTTTGTATGGTGCTGGGGCAGAGTGAGAGGAATCATGTGGTTGGGCTTGCTCATAGCTTGAATCCTTGAATAAGGGAGTTTACACTGGACATCTAGCTAGCTACATGCGCTTTTGAATTGAGAACTAGGAAATCACAAGGCCATGTGTGAGCTATGATCTTCACCCTCCTGATCTCCCTTTCTTTCACTTTCAATGGCTCTCTGTTTAAATGGGGTATGCATTCATAATAATCTTCTTTTCAAGAAAAGTGCTAGTTCATTCTAAGCTTTAAAGGAAGGCCAGACCATTCGCTCTCCACTTGGGGTCGCACGAATTATGCCCGCTGTCCCTTGGAAAGCTTTTTTCAAATCATCACACACATTACAAGTAGTATTATTCATAAAAAAAGAATTTCTGCCACTATTATGAACAATCTACAAAAGTTATTAAGACGTTTGAAAAACTTTTGATATCACCAACTAAGCTAATGGTACTTCAAATGAGCCTTTTCTGATCATCAGCCATTGGATCCCATGATGCAGCATACATGATCAACCTTTTTTATGGTTCTTTGATGAAAAATGACCCTCTATTACATTGGACAAGAGAAGACTACCAGGCAGAGGGTAGTGAGATATGGAGACAACAAGATGGGGTCTAAGGATTTCTGAACTTTGGTTTGAATGGCCTGAAAATCTCAACTTTTGCTGCATTGCCTGTGTCCAGGGCATATCCCATGTGGGTTTGTACTGACTACTAATAATCAACAACGCAGAAGTAAATGGATCTTCCCTCCTCTATTAAAGCCTCAACAACTTAGCCGAGCAATAATTATTTCTTACTCATTTAACATTACTCCAAGTGCATTTGTTTACTAAGAAAACGTACTCTTTGATATCATAAAAACAATTAATTTTTAAAAATATTTTTTAACTGATATATATAAATAGTAACTCTGAGAAATAGCTTAATTCATCAAACTTTAAGTTTGTTATTTATTGTTCACGAGAGTTTGAATTTTTTAAATCATTAAAAAATTATATAATTATTAATTTTAATAATTATAAAATTAATCAAGATAACACAAATGCTCTGGCCTCTTGTTGTATGATGTTATTCCCACTTCCTGCACTTATTTTACATGTACCCTAGTGATCTCCTCCGCTCCTGTCATCTTGCAATTATACGAGACCCTGAGACCACTTTGAAATCCAATCACTGTAAGACATGTGGCAAGGCTGGCCACTTGTGAAGATCTTACTAGGCTGTAGAGTTTCCATGCCACACCAGCACTGTGGTGCAGTGACCTTAATATTATCGTTAGTTTAATTTCCAAGGACAAACGAAGCAGTAAAGACATGCAATGGAGACAAAAGAAGGGAGAAACTATACCTTGGATAGTTGGAATCAAAGTATAAGGTTATGGTTCTAAGGAGGGAGGACACTTCCTTTATAAATATGTTTAGGGGAAAGAGACAATTATATATGTTGCCCTGCTGCAATCCTTTTGGCCCCTAATCTCTGGACATATTTGTCATTTTATGACATTAACTTGCTGTGGTCTGTTCTTCTTCTTGGTCAAATTCCAGTCTCTGTTTTCGTGCTATGATTGTCTGGGTCGTCGTCTTCGCCTTCCTAATTATCCAATGCCTAGGCTGCCTAAATCTTGTTTGGATTCAGGTTATTTCACTCTCGTATGAGCTCAAAATTCACTCGTGACTGTCTCTTTTTCTTAGTTTGGCTATCATTACATGTTCAGTTAATCCTGTTCGGATAAATATTTGTTGTTTTTACCTTTTATAATGGTCGATTAGTCCAAAACTAAATGCAATTATCAGCCAAGATACAATTCAAAGCTTATGGTTGCTGGAATCTTTGTGTTCACCTAAAATTTTTGACAACTAAAATCAAAAGAAAGCTGAAACTGTAGGGAGATTCACTGTATACCTACACATATTCTACTATTCATTAATTAGTATAATTATTATTTTTCCTTATCAAAATAAAAAATCATTGAACCTTGATGTTATCGATATTTCGGTTTTTTTTCAAGATTTATTGGTTGTTATTGGAATTCTTTTTTTTTAAAAGCATAATAAATTTATTAATTTACTCTTAAAAAAATTAAAACATAAATATTTAAACTTTTTCATATTTTTACAAATACATCATAATTAAAAGTGAAATGTTTAAAGTTTGTATTTAGAGGTTTTTATCTTTTTTATTATAGCTTTTTTGTTATCATCAACGTTCAACACAAACAATAACAGTCTATTCATTTTAACAAAATATATTATTTCATTGATAAAATGACTAGTGTGTATAGCATATACACACTAACGAGAAGTACATATGATCTTCTGATAGTATATATAATTTTTATTGACGACCAAAATTTCTTTTCCATCGTGTTGTTTGAATCATTATAATATATTTTTTTTATAATAAAGTTAAACGTGTTAGCAGGATAGTAGAATGGTTTGTCTCTGATTGTCTTTTTTTTTCTTTAAAATTAAAAAATCTCTATTGTCCCTCTTTTTCCTTTGAAATTTTCATTGGCCATTCAAAAAACTAGAGTTTTCCTCGTAGTTATTTATATTTTAATTTTATTTTTTATTTTTTATTGTTGGTTGTCTTATAAAAATTTTATTTATTTTTATTTTCATCCTTTAATCTTAATTTATAATTTTTATTTTCAATATGACCCTCATTTTTTCAATTTCACCTTTTAATAAAAAAAATTATTAATTTGTTTTTTTATCTTAATTTTCATCCTTATTGTTTTCATTGCTATTTTTGGTTTTGGATCCTTTTATATAATAATTTTTTTATTTTATTATTCAATATTTGATTGGTTAAAAATTGAGTTTTGTAATTTTTTCAGATATAGTATTTTTAGTCTAATGACCAAAGTCACAAGTTTTTTTTTAATATTAGTTTTTTTTTTAAATAATTTTGTGGTTTTTTTTTGTTTTCATTTCTATATTTTATTTTCATAACTTGGGTTACGGGTTTGCATTCTAACTTAGTTTAACTTGTTCTTTATTATCTAGATTATAAATTTACTACGTTAACTTAGATAAACTCGAGTTTTTATTTTGTTTTTTAATCCAATTTTGTTATATATATATTTAATTAGTTAAGAATTAAATTATATATTTTTTGAAAAAAAACATCTATATTATTACTATTATTTTTGTATTTGATTTATCTATTATTATTGCTGTTTATTTTTCTAATTATCTGATTAAAATAAAACTAATTTGTTTAATCTACTGGATTCCTTAACCTGCTTCACATATTTTATTTTATTTTATTTTTTAAATTAAAAAAGTAACCCCGCCTCTCGCTAGCTGCTACACATCTAGTGAGAGCTAAATGCCACTAGACATTATTTATTTGGTGAATTGCTTAATTTGATGCATGTGACATTGACATATGACAAATTTCGACACTTATGGCACAATCAAATACATGACAGGCCCCTTTCTCATAAGCAACAACAACGACCACATTAATTAAGGCTTCTTCTAGGGCTGAAAATCAGCTTGTTTTGGATGTGGGTTTTTATTTAATCTGTCATAAGTTCACATAATTATTGTAACAAGACAGATGAACATGCTCAAAGTCTGGATTCCCAAATGATCACAGATCTCTAGCAGTCCTCCAAAAGCCTATCCACCATTTTTACAAGCATGCTGTAATGCACACACCCAATGATGCTTTCTTCTTCCTTTCTTCCTTCCTTTCCTCTTTTATTTTGAACTTCTCATGCTCGATGATACCGTTATGGATCAAAGTGCATTAGTAATCTCATCAAGAGAGAATGACAGCTTGTTTCGTTATGTATATGTTAATATTAAGAATATTTTTTAAAAAATAAAAAAATATATAGTATTTTAATATATTTTTAAATAACAAGTTATTTTAAATCACCCTGTAAACGCGTAATTATACTGCAGCTTTTGCTTTTAAAAGTTTTTCTTTTCGGGTTGGAACGACCGTCTGTCGAAGAAAAAGAAGAGTCTCTGTGTGTGACAGTTAGCTGATAGTGGTTGGCTGTATGGAATCTATAAAAGCAATCCCCCAACATTTTACAGCACAAAAGTGGCTACGCATACAAACAATGGCGAGAGCATATAGTAATATAAAAATGTTAAAAGCCAACAAAGATACTCATGGTGTCATGGTCCTAAGATAGTGGGTGACCAAATCCACCATCATCAATCTCGAGCCTCAAGTTTTTCTGCCTCGAGATCCTCACATTCTCAAAAAAAAATAAGAGTAAAAGGTTAAAAATTAAAATTTAGAAAACTGGGTTTTGGGTCTTTTTGCTGTATGGCCGAACTCAAGAGAATGTTGGATTCCTCGGCCTCAAGCATTGCATTTTGATCTCATCACAGAGACACTACACTGCCTTTAGTGATAACCATGCACATCCTGGAAAAGTACACACAGACATGACAATAATCCTCATGTTGTTGTATTTGTTTTGGGTACAAAGTAGTACAACAACAACAACATATGCATAACCTATCTCCATGTCTATAACAAGATGACTGATGACTCACAAACCCAGAAAGAATTTTGATTCACTCTATGCATACAGATATTTAAACTATCTTAATATTTTGTAATTATTATAATTTTCATGCCTAGTTGCCTTTTGTTTGTCACTACTGTGGTGAGCAATATAAAATTCACAGCTACAGGTAAAAAAATATGCTTTCTGGGGCAATGCATGATTAACTCAGAAATGGGAATTTCCAATTCTATCCTTGGATTAAGAATATTGCCTAGATTTATTTACTTTTGGTGCTTTTAAGATCAAGACCGTATACAATGTAGTATGGCTATATATATTATTCTTTTCTCTAACCTATACTGACTAAATGACAGGCATGCTAATGCTAGTTCCCTTTATTATACAGCCAAAACATTGGTTCTTTTCTTGGGTCTGACACAGAAAAGATTTTGGTGAATGGATTTCTGGCCTGTAAGGCAAGACGTGGGTTCAAATCTAAGTATTACGTTATACAAAAGTAATCCATTCCAAAGGTGATTTCTCTAGTAGCTAAAACAGTTGCCATTTGCAGAAAAAATTAGCATTTCTTGTTTTGTTCTGTGGTTCTTGTACACTTCATGACTGCAATGGCAATGAGGAGAAGAGAAGTTGGTCTCTATTTTGTGGCTTGCTTGTGGCTTCTGACTACTGTAAATGGATTGCTGACTCCTAAAGGAGTAAACTTTGAAGGTAACTTCAAAATTCTTTCCTTTCCCCTGGCTTCAAATTAATATGAAGAAAAATGGAAGGCCTTTTTTGACATGGGTGTTCATTTTTCAGTTCAAGCTTTAATGGGAATAAAAGCTTCTTTAGATGACCCTCATGGGGTTCTTGAGAATTGGGATGGAGATGCTGTTGATCCATGCAGCTGGACTATGGTCACTTGCTCTTCTGAGAGTCTTGTCATCGGCCTGTAAGTCTTCTACAATCTTATATTTCATGAACAAAAATCTCAAGACATAGCCTGAATGTCATGAAACCGATATGGATTGGTACTAATTTAGGAACAAGAAATGATCATTTATTGAGGATGCTGAAATGGCCTTGTTGCAGGGGAACTCCTAGCCAGAATTTATCTGGAACTCTTTCTCCAACTATAGGCAACTTGACTAATCTTCAGACTGTGTAAGTATTCAAGAAACAAACGGACAGTTCTAGAGTTTTGAAGAGAGAAAGTTCCTTCCATGTTACTTGTATTAAGTCTTAACATTTGGCATGTTCCATGTATTTTCAGGCTCCTGCAGAGCAATAATATTACAGGACCAATTCCTGCTGAGATAGGAAAGCTCTCAAAGCTGCACACGCTTGATCTTTCTAATAACTTCTTTACTGGGAAAATTCCTTCCTCTTTAGGCCATCTGAGGAATCTAGAATACATGTGAGCTTGAAATTTTGCAATTACAGTATTAAGCTTGAAGTACTTTGTTGTTGCATCCTAAAGAATCTCTCTCCTTTGGGTCTAATTTTGACTTGGGTTCTTTGATCTGGATTAGGAGGCTAAATAATAACAGTCTCTCTGGAGAATTCCCAATGTCATTGGCTAACATGACCCAGCTTGTGTTACTGTATGTCTCTTGATCCTGTTCTTTGTAAATCAAAGATTTATAACCTGATTAAAACGTTTTATTAAAAGATTTTTTTCTGTGGATTTCAGTGACCTGTCATTCAATAACCTGAGTGGCCCTGTACCAAGATTTCCTACCAAAACATTCAGGTAAATCTCTCTCCTCTTCCTCTGTCTTTCTCTGAATAGTGATTTGGAAGGCCAACTTTAAATGTATCTTCTGTTGCATTTCTTATTCTTGCAGCATTTCTGGAAACCCTCTAATCTGTCCAACAGGTTCTGAACCAGAATGCTATGGGACAACCCTAATGCCAATGTCCATGAACTTGAATAACACACCAAGTAAGGAAAATGGAATGTGCTATCCTAATTTAATTATTCGATTCACAATTTACAACTTGCTTTGGATTGATAATGATAGTAATCTCATCACATCTTTAGCAGCCCAACCTGCAGACAGACCGAAGAGTCACCAGGTAGCTCTTGCATTTGGCTCAAGCGTTGGTTCTGTCTCACTTATCATTCTTGTGTTTGGATTATTTTTGTGGTGGAGACAAAGGAACAATCAACCTACATTTTTTGATGTTAAAGGTTTGTAACATATATTACCCTTTAATTTTACTAAATACTTGCTATGGTAGCTAATAGTATAGTAAATATGATGATGCAATTCTGTGACTCATCAGATCGCCAACACGAGGAAGTTTCTCTTGGGAACTTGAGGAAATTTCAGTTTAGAGAACTTCAGATTTCGACAAACAACTTCAGCAATAAGAACATACTAGGAAAAGGAGGTTTTGGCAATGTGTACAAAGGGATTCTCCATGATGGGACTGTTGTAGCTGTCAAGAGGCTTAAAGATGGCAGTGCCAGTGGAGGAGAGATTCAATTCCAAACAGAAGTTGAGATGATCAGCTTAGCAGTGCACCGGAACCTCCTTAGGCTCTATGGATTTTGTATGACACCAACAGAAAGACTTCTAGTTTATCCATACATGTCCAATGGCAGCGTCGCTTCTCGTCTCAAAGGTAGCCGAGTTTGATTTCTATTGCCATGATTGTCAGTATCATTAGCCTAAAATGGAAAAATGCATATTTTGAGTAGCTAAACTGATGATCCTGCTTTATTTTTGGAAGGGAAACCAGTCTTGGATTGGGGCACCAGGAAGAGAATTGCCTTAGGAGCTGCGAGGGGACTCTTGTACCTCCATGAGCAGTGTGATCCAAAGATAATCCACAGGGATGTTAAGGCTGCAAATATATTGCTTGATGATTATTGTGAAGCCGTGGTAGGTGATTTTGGGTTGGCAAAGCTTTTGGATCATCAAGATTCACATGTCACTACTGCCGTGAGAGGCACTGTCGGGCATATAGCTCCTGAATATCTTTCAACTGGTCAATCCTCAGATAAAACAGATGTTTTTGGATTTGGTATCCTGCTTCTTGAATTAATCACAGGCCAAAGAGCACTAGAGTTTGGCAAGGCAGCCAATCAGAAAGGAGCCATGCTAGATTGGGTGATTACAATCTACTTTATATCAATGCTGCCTATAAATGCTTTAGAAATCTTTGCTCTACAGTCTGCAGTTCAGTTCTCAGATATCTGTTGATTGTAATTGCAGGTAAAAAAGATTCATCAAGAGAAAAAGCTTGAAATGCTTGTAGACAAGGATCTAAAGGGAAATTATGATAGAATTGAGCTTGAGGAGATGGTACAGGTTGCCCTCTTGTGCACCCAATACCTTCCAAGCCAAAGACCTAAAATGTATGAAGTGGTTAAAATGCTTGAAGGAGATGGGCTAGCGGAAAGCTGGGAGGCTTCTCAAAGAGCAGAAGCAACCAAGTCCAAACCCCACGAGTTCTCCTCGTCAGATCGATATTCTGATCTCACCGATGACTCATCCTTACTAGTCCAAGCAATGGAGCTCTCTGGCCCAAGGTGAATTCCTTAGAAAAATCCAATATATTTTCTCTTCTTTTTTTCTTCATTTAAAGAGATTTAGAATAATAGAAAACCATTATAGGTGAAGCTGTTTTGTGATAGTGTTTTCTTGATTGAGGTTTCTTTTGTTGTATAATAGTGGTATAATCTAGGCTCCAAAGGACTTGATGTTTTCATCAAATTGTACAGGTCCTGTTTTGAGAAACTGACAGTACTTAAAAATCCTTCTATTTGTATTCCTACTGAGTGACAATTCTATGAGGATCCAATTTACTTTGAGAGCCAACGTGTTCGATATAGACTTCAGTTTTCCCAATTCGAAGTGATCACATCTCCTGTAAAAATAATGCTCCCTAGCCTTGATCATCGTGGACTTACATTTTTCTGAGCCAAATCATTAACTTCAAAATAAAAGGAGCAGTATGTGTTGATGGGTCATGAAGTGTTCTTCAGCTAAAACTTTGGTATAGTAGCAAGCAAACTAGAGAACAACAATACTAAAGAGGATTCAGAAAGGAAAAAAAAACATTTCTAGCCTACAAAGAGCTCCACGTCCTTTCTCAGAAGTCCTAGCATAGCACTCCATGTCCAATTCTTTTGTAGAAAACAACGATCGGAGCAGTTCTGGAAATTTGCAAATGCCTTCAAAAGTTTCACCATCTAAATGGCAAATAACTTTGCAGAAAATCCCACTGATGAAGCTTAAAAAAATGAACAATCGCATGAAATCCTTGGTCAGTTTCAGGATGATAAAAAGGTTTATGGAGTTCTACTTCAGAAAAATCACACGAAGACTCGCCATAATTGACCAGCCATTCAGGTTTCACGCTTTGTGATCCATGAATGTATGGCCATTTTGTATGCAGCAATTCAGTACACTAAAAACACAGGAGCTGCATGATAAAGAGAGGACCGACGATCGAGAAATACAATTTCATCAACCATGCAAGCTTGATATCGAACTACTTTGCTTTCCTATGTCCTTCCAATGGCCTTGAATTTCCTCTGATGCGTTTGGCAACCGTATCTATCCAGCCAGCACAGAGAGCTTCACGTTAGACCCCTTCCTCTTTCTCTTTTAGATTCTTTTGGAAGAGCTCTCACGGGACAAATCCCTCCAAGGTTGCTCTACATCCTCCATGGTTCCATGAGTCCATAATTAATCCTGCTCAGACAAATTTACATCTTCTATAAAGACCACTCGAGAAGTACATTTTCGGTCCTGCTCAAATTCCTCCAAAACACATGAGAAAAGGATAAGGCAGGCTTAGCTGCTGCAGCTGTTGCAACTGCATGTCCTAGAGCAACAGTTGGTCTCGCACGATTGTTCTTATTCTGTTTCCTCATCATTTGGATAACAGTAAGGAGAAACCGAGAGTGGCGAGGACTCATGGTACAACGAATCATGGCCTTTCCCAGGAATGTCGGTTTTCCTGTGCAATCAAGTGCTTGCAGAGCCTTGAAGCAATGGTCTGCTTCTTCCATAGCAGCAGTTGTTGGAGTTGGAAATGGGAAATTCTCTATCTTGATTGCATAAAATAATAATAATTAAATAAATGGATAGAAGAAATTTGTGTATGGCTCTGATGATGATGCAAAAAAAAAAAAAAAGGGCTGTCCGTTTGAGGCCCAAGCTCAAAGCAATCTGTCCCCTTTTTGCACAGAGGCGCTGTCCGTTAAATTTTTGGCCGGCAACAGCAAATCATATTTGCTCCTCTTTTTCAAGCGGACTGCTCTCCGGTTCGAGAAGACTCAAACCAACGATCCTCAGACCGAATCCCAATTCCGTGCAAAATCCAAGAGGTCTCGTAATGGACACAGGTCACAATGCAAACTTAAGATATTCAAGAAATTCATGACAACATCGTGCTTTTCTATATTTACACATGAATTGTCAATACAACATTACTTCACTTGAGAAATGGTTCTCTTTCGTTAACCTCTATTCTCAGAGTCAACTTTTCTTATTAATCACAATGACTGAACACAACAAACAATAACTCATCTTCTTATGTTACTTGTAAAAGCAAAGAATTACTCCCCATCGTTACTTCACTTTCACAAGATAAGTTTATAGACCGATGTGTATAAATATATTGGATTAGCAGGAAAACAAGGGGGGGAAAAATCAAAGAGCTCAAGTTCATGCAAGAACACACAACCATCAAAACATGCACTCTCCTGCATTCTTTACTAATATAAGCATAAAAAGTCTTCTATTTTGATAAAGGGAATATAAAGTCTAAAGATAAAGCTAATATTTAAATCTAAATACTTTAGCTCAGGATAAAAGCTCAAATCTAATCTAAAATTTTTATGATTTCACCAGTTACAGAAGATGAATGATTCTCATTTATTCTGAAAGGTATTTCTTCTTTGTTTAGAGAAGGAAGATGACCATGGTATCCTATAGAATTAGCCATTAATGGACCTCGAGGGGAAATTACTGAAAAAATAATAATTAAAGGCGTAGAAAATATACTGCACCTCAGGAGAGAAAATATTGTAGATTGTAATAGCATTCCATGATGTTTTGGTCTTTTTTTTTTAAATAAATGGTCATTTGTTTTTATTTTTAATTTGGTTTTTTAATTTTTTTTATCAGTTTATTCCTTTAATATTAAATTTATTTGGTATTAGTCTTGGTAGTTTATTTTGGCTACCTAGACAATGGAATCTCATAATGTTAAAAAATAATAATTATAACTTAGTTAATGCTTGGTTTGTTGAGATTGAATGAAATTGTGTTGATTTAAATTTATAAAGATCAAATTTAAAAATTGGAAAAATGTCAATCCTTTTTTCCTTGCAAACACTAGGGACTAAATTGGACGAGCAATAAAAAATGTTTATCCTAATTTTTTTGTGATGACTCAGTTTGTTTTCATTTGATCTTTTTATATTGAATTTATTTGATATTGGACTTAAGAACTTGTTATGGTTGCTTATATATAGGGGTCTCACAATATCAAGAAATTTTATTTGACGTGTGGTTAATACTTGGTTTTATAAAATAAAATTTAATTACATTAATAAAAAAAAATAAAGTTTAAGGGATCAAGTTTAAAAATAGAACAAGCCCACAAACAAAATAAAATGGAAAGAGAAAAAATGATTAGTTGGTGCATGCATTGTATTTTCTAGCAAATAAAAAGAGTCATTATATTTTACAGATGTGTGAACCCTCCTCCAAAAACTAAAGAAGTCATTATGTGGTTGCTTTTAAATTCTATTGGTGATGTCAACCATATAGAATGACATATGTTGATGTTGATGTTATGGTGTGTGATTCATTTCTTCTCTTTCTTTTCTCATTCATTAACTTGATTTTCATGTCTTACTTTGTTAATTTTCTTTGATATCAATTTTGGTCATTTTAAAATTGTTATTTTTTTTTATGTTTTGTACCTTATAAAATTGGATTATGTTTGTATAATTTCTATTTTTTTTCTATAAGTTAATCTCGGTTTGATGTTCTTAATTGCTAGTTTGAAAGATTAACTCAAATTGACTTAGATTATTTTATCCTTTAATAATTTGTTAGTTTGGAATTGAGTTTTTTCTTTCTTTCTTTCTATCTAGTTATCTTAGTTTCATGATATAGATCACATGTATTGTAGGTTAATCCAAGTTGAATTGAGTTTTTTTTATTGATTTTCTTCAATTTCATTTTTTAACATGGATTGGTTGAGATTGAATTTCAAAAAAAAAATTTGTTTGCTTTCTATATGATTATTTTTTTCTCATAACCTGGATCGCGAGTCTAGTAAGTTAACTAAAGTTGATTCAAGTGACTCTTTTTTATTCTTTTTTTAATTAAATAATTTTTTTTTATTTTCATCTTTTGATGTTGTGTTATTTAAGAATTGAGTTGACTGGGATTAGGCTTTGTAATTGTTTTATTTTGTTTTATAGGATAACCTCAATCATATATGTATCACGAGTTTAAAAGAATAACTCAGCCCTTAAGTCAACTTGGGTGATTTCTTCTTCTTTTTTTGTCTCTTTTTTTTCTTTCTTTGATATTTTTTTATTTTATTCTTCAATGTTGGGAATTTCATTAAAAAATTTGATTTTGTTTTTTCAATTTATCCTTCGATATTTTATTGATTTTGAATTAGGATTCATAATTTATCTTGGGTTACTATGGGATCAAACAAACATTCTGATATTTGGTTAGTCCTCAATGTTTTTGTTATTGTATAATTAGATAAAAAATAGTTTCACAACACAAAACAAGGTTTTACAAATTAACTCGAACTTACTCGAGTTGTTATTTTGTTGTCTTTTTCACGATGAATATTTTTTTCACCTTTTAACATCAGATAATTATGCTTCATAATTGTTTTTAGTTTATTTTCTATGTAGTTATCTCATTCCCTTGCTACGGGTCACATGTTTTGCAAGTTTGACTTAAATTGTTCTTTTTTTATCTTATTTTTAAAAGAATTTTTATTTTATTTTTCTCATTTTACATTTTGTTGATCAAGAGTTGAGCTTTATAGTTTGGTTCGATTTTTTTTCTATAAAATTATTATAATCTCATAACATGTATCATGAGTGTTACAAGTTAGTCAAACTAGTTCAAGTTAATTAAATATGTTATCATTTTAATATTTCAAGAAGGAAAAAAAAACATTGCAAAAAGAGAAAAATTCCTTGATACTAGTTTTAATTTTTATTTTTCTTTTAAGTATATTTTGGTGCTTCTATTTGGTCAAAAGTTAAATTACGTTTTAACTAAATTGATACTAACAAAAAAACTACTATGAAAAAAACAAATGGGTAAATTACGTTTTAACTAAATTGATAATAACAAAAAAACTACTAATATTTTAGGGTTTTTTTTTCTCCAATGATATTTTGATTTTTTTCATTGTTCATTTAAAATGGAAAAAATTTTATTTTTCCTTAATTAATTTGGTAACAACTAATAGAACTTGTAAAAGAACTAATATACCCTTAAAAAGAAACAAAACTGTGAAATTATCACTATTCAAATAAATAGTGATTTCACTCTTGAGATAAAGTAAAAATGCCTCTCCCATTAACTTTTCGAATTGTCATTGACATATTGTTACAGCATGCAAGCGTTGTGCTATAGAGAAACATAGCTACATTTTCTTGGCCCAAATCCACTTTAAATCCATAGGTTCAATTGCTTTCCAAACAATAGGGTTATAAATGGGGTGGGTTCTTCACCTTCAAGCATACTGTCGAAGTCTGATCTATCTCTGCCTTCCCCTTTCCCAGGTGTACAAGTTCTTACCAGTAGAAATCATCTATCAAAACCCAACACTCCAAAAACTTACTTTTGCAGACCATTCGTATTCACAACTAAGATGTATACCAGCAATATGCCAAGGAAAATAGTACATTTCACAGTGGATAATGCAGAACGCAACCAAAATCTCCTGGTTATAGCTCACAAAATTGACCTGTTCACTGTTAGCAAAATATTTTTACCTGCAATTAAAGGATCAAGAGCTGACATGCCTTAGCCCCTTCAGCATGAAAAGCCCACGTCCAAAATAACAAAAATGTACCTTGAACCAAGTATGTCAATCTTGTATTCAAAGGAAAGATGACTGTAACCAAGTTCAGAGCTGTGCATAAGTTTAACTAGTTTAATAGCCTTAACATTAAAATTTACAATGAAAAAAGTGAAGAACACAACATCAACAGCAAACTTGGCAATGCCATCATGAGAAATAAAACTTATAGAGCTAAACTAATAAACTTGACATGTTTTGAAGCTCGCTCAACTTCCTGCAAGAATGATTCAGAAATTCTCTCACCTCTGAATTTTACAATTGTCATTGACTCAAGCACTGGTGAATGAGCAAGTATGAGTCTGAGAAATTCCCACTCGATTCTTGTGCCAATAATGCCTCGAATCTTCACCACTTTGAGTTGGTTAAAATAAAAGTCACTCTGGAGCTGTGCTGTCACCAAATCCATGACAGGTTTGGAAATATCATCACATGGGTAAACCTAAGCATGCCACCAAGAGAATTCCTATAAGAATATCAATTTAAGCAACTCGATTTCCTATTCCATAGACTAAAAAATTGGTATATAAATGTTTATAATTATTTTGTCAAGCAACTCACAGTAACAAGAAGATCTTCCAAATTTGGGGAGCTTCTGAGCATAGAAATGGAAGCCACTATGCCTTTTAAACTAGCAAATCTTATTTCTTTTAGTTCAAGGGCCAAGAGGCTGTTGAATGGAGTAGGGAGTCTTTCTGGCACATCTTTATTGGCAAGAAACTGGGAAAAAAAATGCATGAGAAAACAACAGATAAGCCTAAAACTGTTTGTCCACTTCAAGTTCTAGAAAAAAACAGAGAACTGCATACCTCAAGAAATTGATTGGATAAGCTTAGCCTGTTAATACCATGCAGATAACCAAAAACTCTGATTAAAGTGCAAACTTCCCCTTGCTCGGGATGCCGATGCGTGATCCCCCCATTCATAGGTAACATACGAATATCAACACTGGCTAGAAGCAGGCTATGTCCCAGACAGATATCTTCAAATGCAGAATCTATTTTCACATATTTCAGGTTTGGGTTATATATCCTTACGCAAGCCAGATGATGAAGGTTCAACAGTGTCAGCTTCTCAAGAACAGGGCAGTTACGGATTAAATGTTCCAGTGTATCACTTATTATGGAAACATGATTGAGCTGAAGGATTTTAAGGCAATCAAATCCTTTGAATGATGAAGGAAGCCTTAATATGCAACCATATAGCTCCAAGTGACTGAGTTTTGGACCGCAGAAAACAGAATCAGGCAGCTTAAAATGCTTAATGACACTGAACTCCTGGATAATTAACTCCTTGATACCTTTCTCTGTTAAAAACCTTATCCATTCGTCTAAATCAGAATAGTTTGGACAGCAATAAGCCGCAAGCTTGAACTTCTCTATTGGTCCATTGTGATTGGATTGAACCTGATCGATGATTTTCCTAATCTCTATCCATCTGGATGCTTTGTCTGATATAGAATTGCAGATGCATTTATCATCCAAAATGAACTGTGAAATATTAGTCCACTTATATCTCCACTTACTGGATAGGATACTAGTCCTTGCAGCATCTCTAAGAGGCAAGCGCACAAGGATGGTATCCAATACATCCCATGGCAGATTGCTAATCCTATCAATCTCTAGTAGCTTTTCAGTCTCAGCAAGATTCTCATGTTTCTTCATTATCTTTCTTGTAAGTTCTTCAGCTAAATTTAACATATCCAATAATAAGCATGATAACCTGCAAAACACATAAGCATTAAAATCACAACGTCAAAACACAAGAAATAAAGCAAAAAAAACTGATTAGGTGACAGAAATATAATAAGAATAATAACATCAATATTAATAGGTAAATTATGAAGTTTAAACAGAAATAACTGATCTAAGCAGGAAAAAAACACCCTTCATTAAATCACATGTGCTAGCAGCTAGCATGAGCCTAGGAGGAAGCAGGTGAAATTCACTCGGTTACATAAATAAATACCACAGTATCATCTATAGATTGTAGAATACCTTCTCAGCAAAGAGCTGTAAGCTGTAAGCTGTAAGTATAGATTAATAGAACAAAAATGAAAATTACTCAATCTGTATCAGCTAAAAATGTTATCTTCCAAAGGCATGCACACACAAATTTATTTATTTATTACGTTATCTTCCAAAGGCATGCACGCACACGCATGCACACACAAATTTATTTATTTATTTTAAAAGTAAAGAGTTTTTTTACCTCTGAATATGTCTAAATACTCAACCATGAAGTTGTATTGTATGTTTAAGATCTCAGTGACAATAACCAACAATCATCATAACTGTCTTCATCAAAAATTTATTTACATGTCATCTAGGGAAAAATAATGGCAGGAAATTGTAAGTAATGAAAGCATAAACATAACACTTAAAAAGCACAAAGTAACTGCTGATCAGGAGGACCAAACAAGGAAGAAAAAAAACCCTTTTTTTTTTGGGGGGGGGGGGGGGGGGCGCGCCTTAAAAAGAACTGAACAACCAGCAATCAATTAAAACCAATGCGGGGGATAAACTGATTTGCTTCACATCCCAGACATGCATGCGTTGCATACATGTGTAGTATGTCAACATATGAACGCACAGCAAGTGTATTACATCCGTAGCTGGGATGCTATGATGGCAACAAGGACCTATATCACAGTTCATAAGCACAGAGGAGATTCTTGGAGTTTCCATCTAATCAGTAAATTACTAAATGATGAGCAGATAAAGAGAAAATAAACATACCACCTTTGCTGAATCGCATGGTTGCAAAATTCTCGAAACTCATACTAGGACACATCTGAGCTGGTTTATCACATTTATCCTAATTAAAATACCATTTTACCTCAACAACCCATAATCCATAAAACCAAACCCCAATAAGGAATTTGAAACGCCACACTTGCTGCATAAGGTAACTTCTCTCCATAGGGACCAAACACGGAAAAAACATAACTCTTCGAGGGGAAAATATAAAAAACAACCAAACAAGCGGCAGTCGACTTAAACCAACGCTGGGGACCAGCACGCATTTTGCTTGGCATCCCAACAGTGCATGAATTGCATACATGTGTGGTGCATCAATGTATGAGACTGACCGCACCTGTATTAATGCATTACTGGTATGCAATTACCGCAACAAACGCCATTATCACTGGTGTTCTCTTGCCAGTTCACAAGTATAGAGAAGCTTCATGGGGTTTCAAATTTATTGGCAAATCAGTAAAAGCGAGCAGATAAACAAAAACAAATTGAGATTATTTTAGATTTCAGAGTAAAACCTAGATTGTTTGCCTTTGGTTCTATTTATGCAAATGATCGTGTTACTTGAAACAAAGCAAAAATTTATGATAAAAACTCCAAATATTACAGCCCATGTATTTTCCTTCGTTTCCTTACCAAACAAACAGTCCTTCCTACAATTCTTCCACAAAATCAAATTCAAGCCAATTAAACGGATGATCAAAACACAAACTTTTAGCTTCCTTATCTATCAAAACTCAATACAACAGCGACACGATTTCATCTTACTAAATCAAGAAACTAAAGTTTAGCCACTAAGCATATTTGTGTAACCATAAAACGAGAAGAGAAGAGAAGAGCAGAGAAGAGAAGATTGGGATGTTACCCTTGCCAGAAGATGGTGACCGGAGATTGTGTCAACAGGAGTGCTCTAGCGTCCTCGTTTCTGTCTGTACGCCAGATTGTGGACCCGTGTTTAAGAAAGGGGTTTTCGGTCTAAAAATATGACATCGATCCAAAATTATAACAAGAGCTCAGGTTTTACTATGCAGTGTCAACAGTAAACTACCATTTTGCCCTTAGTTAGCAAAATTATTTTGCTTTGTTTCAAGAGAGAGAAATAGGTATTTTTTATGGAACCCATTAATCATTATAATAATAATTAAGGTTGAATAGTTTTTAAATTTTTTATTGCGTAGTATAATTGTTTTACTCTTGGCGTCAAAATAATATTAAACTCTTTTTTTATTTAATTTTAAAACAATTTGATTTAGGGTTACTTTATCTTTTACATTTGGTTATTTGATACTTAATATATATCTTTAATATTAATAAAGTAATTTTACAATTAAACAAAATAATAAAAATCAAAAATCAAAAATCAATAGAGAATACAACCTATGCAACGCTTTCCAATAATCAAAACCTTACTTCTTAGGTTATGACCAAAACATCTTGCTCTCTTCTCCATATACCAACAGTGTTTATGGCTTGATTATTATTGGTTTAATATATGTGATTTTTTTTTCA
The DNA here is from genome assembly GCF_000495115.2 of Populus euphratica. Classification (NCBI taxonomy): domain Eukaryota; kingdom Viridiplantae; phylum Streptophyta; class Magnoliopsida; order Malpighiales; family Salicaceae; genus Populus; species Populus euphratica. Next base: position 1,171,051 of record NW_011499856.1, on the reverse strand, counting down.
TGGTGATTTAAAAAAAAAATTAATTAAATCCTCTAGTTTGTTCTTTTTAAGATCTTGTCTCAATTCCTTTTAATATAATTTTTTATTTAGAATAATTTATAAAATTAAAGATTTTTTTTTCAATTTTATCTTAATAAATTTTTTTTATTTATTAGATTTGATTCTCTTTCTCTTTATTAGTATTTATTTTATTTTAGATGATTTTTAATTTTTTTGATAATTTCATTATTCTTGAGTTGTTTTTTCTTATCAAATGAAATCTTTTTTTATTGTTATTACTTAATTTATAAGATTTTTATAGATTTATTTTTTTATTATTTTATTCTCCAACCTTTAATTGACCGAGTATTTAACTTTTTAGTTCAGTCAAAATCTAGAATTTAATAAATTATTAATTTAAGAGATTTATCCTGATTTATAAAGTTGATATTTTTTTTTTAAAGTTTTTTGTTTTGTAAATCTCCAATTAAATTTTTTTTAAAAGTTTTTTGTTTTGTAAATCTCCAATTAAAATAAAAAAACAAATAAAATGATAATGGAATAATTATTTTAGAAATGAGGTTTTAAAGATTAAAACTTTTGAAAGTAATTTATTTTTAAGAACATCGACGAAACAAGATGACTAGTCAAAGGAAAAACACCTCAATTTAAAGGAAAATGTTGTAAATCGCAGTATATAGGTGATATAAATAAACTCTTGGCTTCTTAAAGAAGCCAAGAGTGGCCGGCCATCAGAGACAAGAAAGTGGGGGAAGGTTTCTACCAAATTTCTTCAATTTTTCTTTGAAAATCCCAAGTAAACACTTGAAATAAAAAAATTAAAAGAGTTTAAAAGAGATTTATTTAGGAAAGTGAAGGAAAAACTATAGAAATGGTTGCTTGAGAAGGGACGGTTTGGAGAAGACAAGGAAGGGGGGAGAGGGGAATGAAAAAACTTGTTTTTTTTGTCATTTTCTTCCTGAAAAATTATGGTTAAAAGTTGAGAAACCCTAATCAAGGCTTAATTTAAATTTTTAGCGTAAATTTTATGGAATTATGTATTGTTTTGCATTATAGAAAAATGTAATTACATGAATTGATTGTTTTAATGACTAATTTAATGCTTGAAACATGTTTATTAGAGTAAATAAATAATGGGTATAGTATCAATTTGAGGCAAAATGAAGAAAAAATCTTTCCTCCCTTATTAGCCATAGGTTCAGCCAAGGAAATATAATGGGAGGGGAGAATAGTTTTCTAAATTGGCAAATAAATTGTGTTGTAGGTTGTTCTATCACTTAACAATGATAAATTAATTGAAAAGTTGAAGGAAAACAAAAGGGAACTCGTGGTTCCGTTTATTGTATATTTAAGCTACATTGGACCATAAAAGGATGGGAAGGAAAATTATGTAAAATGCATGTGAAATCATAAATGATTTTATGGATAAAAAAAGAAATGAAATTAAAAATTATGAATTTAATTAGTCATTCTAAAAGGTGGACACTGATAATATCAATGAAAATCATTAATATAAATATTATCTAAATTTAATTAATTATTCACAAAATTAGAAGACTAATAATATAAGAAGAATTATTGATATTAATATTATTTAAATTTAATTAGTTGTTGCTATAATTAAAAAACTAATAACATCAATGATAATCATAACTGTTAAAATTACCTAAATTTAGTTATTTATTACCGAAATTGAAAAATTAATCATATTAATGATAGTCATATCAGCATTAATTAAATTTGATTAGTCATAGTCGTATCAGCATTAATTAAATTTGATTAGTCATTCCTAAAATAGAGGAATAATGATATTAATAATTATTATTGATATTGACATATTTTAATTTAATTATTTTAAAAATAATGATTAGAAATATCAATTTGAAATTGATATTGGTCCTACTTAGTAGGTCTATGTAATTGTAGAATTAATGGTATTGTGATGATTGATGTAACTATGAAAATAAAAATCATTATTAATAAAAGGTATTTGTTTATAATATTAATTATATAACTATTCACATAATTATTTTCTACATGATATATTAAATGATATATTTTATTTTTAGATCGTCACAATCATGCTAGTAGTAGATTCACGTTACATATTTTGATCATATAGATTAAGCTTAATATTTGTATTTTGATTTGTAATAGTATTTTGTTTTAGTATGTAAACATAAATGTTTATCTTTTGTTGTTGTAGTTATTTAAACTAAATATTCTATAGTATCAATGCATGTTGAATATTATATTTCAATATTTTTGATAAAACAAAACATTAAATCAATATCATTTTATTTTTTATCCCAAAAAATCAAAAAAAAAATTAGCTAGATTGAATTAGGTGGCATGTGAGCCAGATCATATTGTGCAAGATCCTACGCGCTTTACTTTGAAACCTTACTTCATCTAAATGTTGGGTTTATGGGTTACAATGTTGATCTGAATTTAATAATATTATATAAAAAAAATCCTTGCAACAACATGCTTGCAACTGACTTGTGTATTACCCACTTAAATTCACCAATATATAGGACATAAATAAATGTTAATATATGTATATAAAAATATTTTTCATGAAAAAATTATTTAAAAATATATTTTTAATATTTATTTGAAAGAGTTTAAGATTTTTGAAATCTATTCAAAAATTGCTTTTTTAATCTTAATACAAAATCATAAATTAAAGTAAAAAAAATAAACTAAACAGAGAATTCACTCATGATTAGAAATCAAATTATTTCAACTAAAAACAGCTTAAAGAGAATTGAGTTTGAAAGGGAAAAAGTTGGATATAAAAGACAAAGAAATATATATATACACACGAGGGTTTTAGGTGAGAAAATAAGACATGGGATTTGTGTTTTTGTTCAAATCTCTAGAGGAATATAAAAATTTAGGATTTGCAGCCTATAGACGAAGTCACAAAGAAAAATAGGATAGAAAATAAAATAAAATAAAATTGAAGTGCGTTCTTGAGGACTTACAATTTTTAAAGGAATTAATTTTTTTATTTATTTTTACAATAAACAAGTAGACTCCACATAAATTGATTTGAATCAAAAAGAACAAATGATGTAACCTCTCCGAGCTTATCCAACAAGATTTTCCGGCAAGTTCTTCCATGAAATGACATATCAAAATCAAACCTATCCATTTTCGAGTATCAAAATAGAAGATCACAATGGATGTGATCAATCTTTCACGCATCACCATACATTTTCCCTCGATGCTTATCGCCTACCACTACAAATTGGGAATTAAATGCTCAAAGCTGAGTTTTCAATTCAATAATAAGCTTTACCATGTTAATGGCTAGGCATATTCGCAGCCATATGTGCTCTTGGGATAAGATGTACGGACGTTTTTTCCCCTCCCTTTTACATGAGGCATCACTCGATTCCCAATGGCCTACTTCCCTTTTTTGGAAAACCTTAAGTTAGCCCTCAAATGGCTATGCATATCATAATTAGATTCCCAAAACTCCTTTATTTATTTTATTTATTTATTTGCCTCAATTGATCTCCAAAGTTTCCAGTAATTCACAACAAAGTTTTTCATCCAAATGGGCAAAAGTTTTTAAGAGATTACATTTAGATCTCACCCAAAAAAGAATAGGTTTTTTTTTAGCATAAAGTAAAATTTGGATACAAGCTATTAAGAAATGTGAATGTAAGGACTCGATTGAGAATTTTCTAAACATTTGGGAATTAAATTAAGACAGAAACATTGTTTGGAAACTCAATTTTTTATAGTTTGGTTGGGAATTCGAGGCTTTGGCCTTGTATTAACACTACCTAATTTGGTGTGGCAATCTATATACAAGTTGTAATTCATTGTAAATTAGAATATTAATATTATGAATTTAATTTTTTGGACGAAAAAATCAGGTTGACAAGAAGTGATGATAAAATATTTTTATAGGATCCATTTATTATTTTAAAATCAATCAGGGTCAACTAAGTTATTTTATATATATTTTTTTGCATAATAAATTTACTAAATTGTCTTTAAATGCAAGAAAATATTTTACCTAGGCTAGGGGCTTTTTCTAGTTTTAACTTTCTAAACAAGTATAATAACCATGTTGCTCTTCCCATCAAAATTTATTTTGCTTTATTCATATTTTATATTAGTTCTATTTTTTTATGTTATTAATACGTGATATTAGGGATAATTTAATATTTTAATATATAAAGAAATTAATTAAAAAAAATATATCGCGCAAGCCGTTAAGATTTGGAGGTGTGTGCAGCCTCCTTCCACCATTAAAAATGATGTTGTATTGTGTTAGTTGAAGCGGCTTGGTAAGTGTTATGTAGCGGTGTAATGCATGACCTGGATAATGTGTTGCTAGCAACCATCATTTTTACCTTTTTATTTTTTTTTTCTCAAGTTTTGTGCCATGTCTTATCATTTTTCTTTTACTATCAATTTCAATCATCAATTTTTTTTCTTTTGTTTTTAAGGTAATTCTATTTTCATAACCTGAACCATGAGTTTTAAGAGTTAGCTTAGATTAACTTGAGTTATTTTTTTTATTTTTTTATCATTTTCAACCATAAAACATTTAGTTGGTTATTAATTATGCTTTATAATTTTTTTTTAGTTTTTTTTATTAAATTATTCTAATCTCATGATTCAAGTCATAAGTTTGTTAGGTTAATCCTGGTTGACTTGAAGTGTTTTTTTATTTTCATTTTCTTTTAAAAAATTTTATTTTTAGTTTTGCTTCTTTTTTTTTAACTTGCTCTCTATAAGTATTATGTTCTTATTATTCATGTCATGAGTTTGATTGGTTAACTATATATACTTTTATTTGTCTTTTTTTAGTTTAATATCTTTTTATATATCGTGAGTTTGATTGGTTAACTATATATGCTTTTATTTATCTTTTTTTTTTAGTTTAATATCTTTTTATATATAAGAAATCATGGTCTTATGACATATATTATAGGTTTTTCAAATGAACTAAAATTGGTCTGGGTTAATTTGATATGTCATCATCTCAATATTTAAAATATTTATGTCATATGATATATCATAATATTAATATTTAAAAAGGTGTTCTTTAATATGTATTAAATTTTGAGTTCACGTTTGCAATGTTTTTATTTAAAAAAGGATATGACTTACATCGTAGCATATCCCAATAATTTAGTTTTAAACTATGTTTTGTTTGCATGTTAAACTATATTATTTTATGTTTTACAAACTGTTTAATGGTTGAAACTATTTTAGCTTAATTAAGTAAAAATGACAGTGCTATTAATGTGAAAAAAACACATTGAATTTATTATGCAAGATGATGACATAAATTTTTTTTTAAAAAAAACTGAATTTATTATGCAAGATGATAACATAAATTTTAAAAAAAAGGCTTGAACAATCTGCTCTTATTAGACTGTTTAGGCTAGGCCTAAAATGGATTGCAAAAAAGTGCATTAGTCCATTTTGTCAATTTAAATGGACTTATCTTGTCTACAACACTCTAGAGTTCTTAATTCCACAAGCTACACACATCATGATGCAAAGTGACAAATTTCAAGAAAATCAACATAGCCTTACGTTCATTTTGACAATTATTAGTATAGCACTGACCTTTCTTAACTAATAATTATTTTCTATCAACTTGTATTCTCAAGGAACACCTAACTTTCTTGTTAATCAATTATGAAACACCATCTTTTTAAACAATGGCACATCAAGACACAACAACTAATAACTCATTTTTTTCCACTCTTCATAATATACAATGAAAAGTAATTATTCTTTATAATTACATCACTTAATATAAAGTAAGATGACATGATCATGGTTTATAAATATTTCATGTTACTAGGTAAAAAAAGAGAACACAAATTCATTCAACAATAAAAACTCGATCAATAGTAGTAAAGCAAACTATACAAGGCCACAAAATCATTTCCTTTCCTTATTCATGCTATCCTTTCTATTTTTTTCTCACACTCCTCATATTATTCTCCCACTCTACATATTCTTCTTTTTTACATTTACTTACTTGAAAATAGGAGAAGCTCCCTTTCAAATTGCAAACTTGTTTTTTACTGATGAATATTAAAATTACCTTGTCAACCCATCAAACAATAGTAAAGTCTTATTACTCTATCATCCCATCGAGCAATAATCAAGTCCAATCATCTTATCATCTTCTTAATTAGGTCAAGCTCAATCACTTTATTAGCCCAATATATAATCGTGAAAAGCCTAATCTAGTTTAGAGGTTTTACAACCACATCACAAGATATTTATTATGTAAATTTTGATTTATAAGAAGTTTAGACAAGTTAAATGAGGTTTTTTTTATAACAAAAATGAACATGATTTTTGATCTAATTGTTAAATTGAAATGGAATTTAGTTAGCGTGTTTTACAAACCTAATTTTTAATAAGGTTAGACTACTAGTGTCAGCTGAGGTCAAGATCATACTTATATTAGATTTGAATGATGTTGTTTCATATATTTTTTCCTGTTATTTTCAAATTTCTTTCTTATTTAGGTTTTATAATTTTTATAATTTTGTTCTAATTAACTAAGTTGGTTTAATTACTATTATAACAATTTCATGTTTGATTTTAGAAGTAGTTAAGAATTATTGATATTTAGGCTTCATCAAATGGAATAATTCTCCATAATATAAGACTAATTTTAAAATTTGATAAAATCTATTTTTCTTTTATGATATATGATTTAGAATGTTTTGATTGTGATTTCATAATAATTAAATTTAGAGTTAATGGTTCCAAACAAAATGGACCCACAACCCCTCAAGACCTAAAAAATATCTCAAGATAGGAAAAAAAATCATTGGGTATAGGCTTGGTAGCCCAAGCCCAATATATAGCAGGGGCCAAGAAGAGTAGGCCTAGACATGGGAGCTTGAGTCCAACTCTCTAAAAGACATAGATTTTGGCAAGAAGCTCGAGTCCATGCTAAGCATGTATAGCATACACTTAAAATAAGCACACACCTTACGGAGGATGTACCCTAGCAGTATTATGGGCTCTGTCTTTTACACCTAAGCCCAACGCACTTGCGTTTAAGGGTATATCCTAAACCTAACATGTTTGGGTTCAAGCAACACACCTGAACCTATTTTTCACATATAATAAACCTGAACCCAACATTCATTAGAGATTTTTTTGGAACCCCACGCGAGTTACTCAATATTTTATATTGATTTAATATATTTTTATTTATTAGAATACAACTTAAAATATCATAAGAGTAAAATTATACTTTAGCCCCATTTTCTCAACAAAAAGACAAGATTTATGGATTATAAATACTCAAAATATATATTTTAAGAATTTATCTTTCTAAAATATCATTACATTTTATTTTTCTATAAAATTATTGACTTTACCATTAGAGAATCTATATGTCCATAAAAAAAGATCTTTTACAGGGATCCGTTATCGATCATATAGCTTACCAGACATCACCTACTACCAGTTACCAACTTCTTAAACTTTTCATATCTTTGTTAGGTTTTTCCGTGAAAAAAACAAAGAAAAAGTGGGTTATTATATTTTTTTATAACAGGGTTGAAAGAGCGACACCTCGAAGGAAACAAGCTAAACAAAACAAGCAAGCAAGCCATCAAAGTATAATGAGTCGGAGGTTAGAAAAAACTTGGAGATTTCCCTGTGATTAACTCTGCGCACTTACATTGGTAGCCTTTTTGCTGGCTTCTTTTGACATTCCACATGGGACAAAAAGTATGGATTACTTTCCTATTTATTTAGGAACTATTGACGTAATAGATCGGCATTAATTTTTTTTACCTGGGCTACAGCCCACCTAAGCCTTCTACAAGGCTCCGTCCTTGCACAAGGCAGTGAGTGGAGCTGAACAATCTGAGGCCAAGTACTAATGGTCCGGGCGAAGCAGTGAGTGGAGCTGAACAATCCGAGGCCAAGTACTAATGGTCCGGGCGAAGGACAGCAGCACATCATTTTTTAGCAGCAAGTGATTATGTAGGCCATGCATGAAGGGATCAGAATAGCTCTCTGTACATTCAACAAACATGTGGCGGAGGTGGATCCTAATCTGGTCACTGTTTAACTGGCTGTGTCTTATTGGCTCGAAGAATTTCTTCCAAGGTTTGTCTGAGTCAGCTTCTACTGTTTTTGTCAAGGACTTGTTTGGTTCCTCATCATAACTGCTTTGAAAAGAAAAACAAATGAGAAACTGAAGTGTCTTGTGGACCATGCATGGTTTTGGCTTCTTGTCATGTAAGCGCAACAAGAACAGGTTTTCAATCAGAGAGAATGTTTGTCTTCAAATTAAAAAAAAAAATTATTATTTTTTAAATTTTTAATTAATAATATTTTTTATTTTTAAATCACTTTAATATGCTAATGTTAAAAATAATTTTTTTTAAATAAAAAATATTATTTTAATACATTTCTTAATAAAAAACAGCCACTATTATCTTCTCAAATATTTTTTTATTAGTTTGATAAAAAACTTGTATTTTTTTGTCTAGTTTTATATAATTTTTTAAAAAGATAAATGGCATGTGTTATTTTTTGTTTGTGAAATGGTTTTAGAAAATCTGATTTTTTAGCTAAAAAAATTATTTTTTACTCTTTTTTTACTTGAAACACTCAAAACCCTATGATAAATATTTTCATAGCCTTAAAAAACTGAAAAAATAACTTAAAGACCTAAAATAACAAATCTATCTACCTTCTAAGATAAAGAGAAGGAAAAATAACATCTAGATAAAACTCTAATTATCAAATAAAATCAATTAACATCAAGATTTATTATTTTTATAGTTAGAATTATTATAAATAATTATGATATTTTTCTGTACTAGAATCCGAGAATTTTCTTTCTCTCTTCTTACAAAAAGGGACTCCCAATAAAATTTATTGGTAACAAAGTTTAATATCAAAATTTATTTTTTTGACAATTAAAAGGATTAATCTTTTATTTATTTTATTAAAAAGAAGGGGATCAAATTAAACTCCCAAAAAAATTTGAAATTATCATTTATTTTACCTGTTTTTCTTCTTCTTTTTTTTATCCTTTATCTTTTAATGATACCTTTCCTTAACAAATATATTTTTATTATTTCTATGCGGTTCGTATTTATCTTTTCTCTTAATCCACGCTATCATGTCTAAATCATCACCACCTTGATACAATCATCAATCTCTGCAAAAAGATGGTAGTTTCAACGTTTTTGTAATCGAAGGGAAATCCAATCAGTCCCAAACTAAGAGATTTTGTTCGATTTCATAATATACCGACAAAGGGATTGTTTAAAGATCAATAAATCTTGTATTAAATCTTAAATTTCCAACCTAGAAAATATCATATTTCGATCATAACAATTCTTTTACTAGTTGTTTTTTTCCCTTTTATTTTCTGTGAATTGCAAGAAGCTGGCCGTTTAATACAAAATCTTGGGCTGCCAAGTGGGTTTTAAGAGATTGGGAGAGCTAGAAAGAGTGTAGATAATTGAGTACTCAATGAATCTCAGAATAAACCCAAAGTGTTCATTAATTTACGTGTGCCCATAATTAGAATAAACAGAGGAAAAACAGCAACATTGCTCAATTGAAGTCTTCATGTGGAGGTAGCTTATGACTTCATGTAACAAATATGCAAATCCTTACACGACAAATATTCTTTTTGAAGGCTTAGAAAACCTTTTTTTTTCTTTTTTTATATGATAAAGTTGTCATGGAAAACATTTTAAAGTTGTGTTTGTTTTTGCAATTGAACTATAATTTTTAATAAACTTATATTTTTTTCCAGTTAATTTTTTTAATGTTTTTGAATTGTTTAAATATATTAATATAAAAAATAAAAATATATTAACTGAATGTATTTTTAAATAAAAATATACTTTGAAAAAATAACTTATAATGCAATTAAAAAAACACACTTGAGAAAACACTAATTTGATATCTCAAAAGCTACCCACAATATATATATATATATATATATATATATATATATAAAATCAACTTATAATATAATTTCAAACGAGAAAACATTAATTTGGTATCTCAAAAGCTACCCACGTAAAAAAGAAAAATTATTAGACAACAAGATTAAGATTATTATGTAATGATAAAATTGCTCCCTTAACCGTTGAAATTTTTAACCACGTTTTTAGTGTAAGATGTTTTTACCATTAAAAAAAATTAATTCTCCTAAAAAAGTTATTGAACAACAAGACTTGTATTACTATTCATTATAATATTATAATAATATAATAATGTAATTACCTCTTGACCTTAAAATTTAAACTTTTTAATTAGGTATTGAAATAAGATGATCTTTTTACTATGATATAATTTTTTTTATAAATTAAATTATATGAGGTTAGATTGATCATTTTATTTTTTTATTAAAATTACTATTTATTTTTTTTACAACTTCATTATTTATAAGGTTTTTTCTTTTAAATTGATCTTTATTTTTTTTATTGTTATTTTTTATTCTTTGATAAGTTTTTTAAATTGATATTTTTTTATAAAATTAGTCTCAAGTCCATGATTAGAGTTACAGTTTCAAAAGTTAATACAATTTGATTTTTTTTGAAAATATAATTTACTATTTTTTAAAAATAATTTATTTTAATTTTATTATTTAATAATTAATTTATTTCTTTTTATTAGATTATATCGATACTATACTTATAATTACAAGGTTTGTGAGTAACCCGTGTCAACTAATATTTGTTTTTCATTGCTATGGGATTAATCTTGAATTCATGATTTTAGTTATTGATTTCTAAAGTTAAGGTAAATTTATTTTATTGAACCTTTTTAAAAATTTAATTATTTTAATTTTATTTTTTAATATTTAATTTATTGAAAAATAATTTTCACACTTTTTTTCTTCATTTTCTTTCTATTAGGATATCTAAATTATTTTATATTTTACAATTTTATCTTTTATGATTTGTTTTCTTCATATTAAATTTGATTCTTCTTTTTTTTATTGCTATCTTTTTTTTCTTTCACTGGTTTTCTAAATTGATATTTTTCATAATTTCATCCTTTAAAATTAACTCAGTTTGAGGACTTCATGATTTTCATGGTCATGGGTTTGCGGGTTAATCTAATTATCTTATTTTTTTCATTATTTTTTTAAATTAATTTTTTTCAGTTTTGTTCTTCAACATTAAATTATTTGATATTAAGCTTCATGATATTATTTAATTGTTTTTTAATGCAATCATCCTGATATCACAATTGGGTTAGAGATTTTGTAGACTTAAGTGGTCTCAGATCGAGTTTTTTTTTTTTTTACCTTTTTTAAATTATATTTTATTTTATTTTCATTGTTCAATATTTTATTTTCTAAAGATTGAGTTTCACCTTTTTTCTTTTTGTTTTTTCTTTTATGGAGTTACCTTGTTCTCATTTGATTTATTAGAAATTATTTTCAAACTTTTTTCTTGCATTTCTTTCTATGAGATTATCTTAATATTATGTTCATTATAACAAAGTTTGCGTGTTAACTTCGTATGACTGAGTTTTTTTATATATATTTTTTAATTTTATCCTTTATCATTAAATTATTTCACAATTCAAGTTGACTCAAATTAATTTATTTTTTATTTTTTATTTTTTTTGCAATTTATATTATCATTGTTGTATTATTTTAATCATGTTATTTAAATGAAAAATTAAACCAATCACTTGAGTATTAATTCTTTTAAAATATTCTTTATATTAAAAAAGATTTTATTTAGCCTGCGGGGTATTGCTTAGCATAAATTTTGATATGTTTGTTTTTAAGTTTCAAAAATATTTTTTAAAAAATTAATTTTTAAATTTGTTTACTTCAAATTAATATTTTTTAATGTTTTTATATCATTTTAATATATTAATATAAGAAAGTATTTTAAAAAATATATTATTTTAAATAAAAAATATTTTAAAAAATACTATAAAACATTCCTTAGTTATCAGCTCAAAACTTCAACGTTACAACGTCAAAATTTGCATCTCAAGAAAGCTGAAAACCCCACCAAATGTTGAACCCATTACACTCCACGTGTTATTCACATGTTACAACTTCCAAAAAACCATGAAAACTAATACTCACTGACTGACACGTGTATTCGCAGAATCTTACCCATTACAGAGTGGACCAACAACGACTTGACTCTGACAAGTGTCTTCATAAGCAAGCGAGTATTGCAATCTTTCTCTATTCCCAGCAATGTACTCCAAACCCCAAAACGGTTCTTACTAAGAGCCATAGCAGAAAACCATGCAGTAACTCTCTCTTAACTGGGACCCACTCCGACACTCAAACAGCCACAAGATAATGAAACAACTTCTCAGCCACTTAATTTATGCCACGTGTCACGTCCTTGATACTCTCCTCCCCTCTTGTGTTTTTCCTACAGGTATCCCTCATCCTTGCACCTAATGCTCACTCACTCTCATACACAGCTAAAGACAGTATAATTGAGATTGGTATTGGGAGAAAAAGAGAGGAAGTGATGCTGAAGGAAGAGAGCGGCGGCAGCGGCAGCGGCGGCGTCGTCGTTAACAATTGGGCACGCGTATGTGACACGTGCCGTGCAGCAGCTTGCACTGTTTACTGCCGGGCTGATTCGGCATACCTATGTGCCGGTTGTGATGCCCGTGTGCATGCTGCAAATCGTGTCGCATCGCGCCATGAGCGCGTGCGGGTGTGCGAGGCGTGTGAGCGCTCCCCGGCTGCCTTGTTGTGCAAAGCAGATGCGGCATCTCTGTGTACTGCCTGTGATGCTGATATTCACTCTGCAAACCCACTAGCACGCCGCCACCAACGAGTCCCAATTCTGCCCATTTCCGGCTGCCCTTACGGTACCCAAGTAGGGCCTGCAGCTGGTGAGACTGAAGATCAGTTCATGACACAAGAGGGAGAGGAGACTATTGGTGAGGAGGATGAGGATGAGGCTGCTTCATGGCTGTTGCTAAATCCTGCGAAGAACAGCAACAACCAGAATAATAATGGCTTCGTGTTTAGTGGGGAGGTTGATGAGTATTTGGATATTGTTGAGTACAACTCATGTGCTGAGAATCAATATTCTGATCAGTATAATCAGCAACACTACAGTGTTCCTCCAAAGAGTTGTGGGGGTGACAGTGTTGTGCCGATTCAGTATGGAGAAGGAAAGGATCATCAACAACAACAGCAACAACAGTATCACAATTTTCAGTTGGGATTGGAGTATGAGCCCGCTAAAGCTGCTTATAGCTACGACGGTTCAATCAGTCAAGGTGTAAGTACAACTCACTGTAGGATTTACCAAAAGTTCTAATACTCTCAGAAATTTTATCATAGTATCTTCTCTTGAACAGTTTTGAGCTCTATTAAGTTCATGTTAAGATCATTGGGAAATATCTTTAGTCCACAACCTATTTCAACGAAGTGTTCTCAAAATTTAATCTCATTTTTACTATCGGCAGCTTTATACATATGTTAAATTATTTTCTATCTTTGTTGACAATTAAGTTGCTAAACTAGCTGAACCAGTCTGCGTACTCCTTTTAGTATCACTTAGGTATCTTCATAAAGCTAGTTGTAGACTGGATATTAGAATCGTTTGTGTGTCAAGATTAAAGAGCTTAGAAGTATCATATTCTACCACTCACACTGCTTGTACTGGTAAAAATCCGAAGGGGATATCTCTCTGCACTTTAAGAGCTCTCTATTCCTTTTACCTTTATATTTCTCCTTTAATGGATGGAATCTGAGGGTACAAGTGTTTGAGCACTTTTGTTTTTCATCCCCTTTTCTTCCAAGTGATTGATTTAGGATTGACATCATTAACTTCCAAGTAATCCATTAATAACATAGTGAGTATGATCTTATAGGCAACAGAAAAATATATGTTACAGATAGTGATAATCCAATTAGTTCCCGACAACTTGGTGAAATTTTCATATGGTTCTAAACATTTGCTTTTCTTTACTCATTTAATTAGGTCTCCATGTCATCCATGGATGTTGGGGTGGTGCCAGAATCAGCAATGAGCGAGATCTCAATCTCGCACCAAAGTGCTCCAAGAGGGACAATCGACCTTTTCTCCAGCCCTCCTATCCAGATGCCATCTCAACTTAGTCCGATGGAAAGGGAGGCAAGAGTCCTAAGATACAGAGAGAAAAAGAAGGCGAGGAAGTTTGAGAAGACTATCAGGTATGCCTCAAGGAAGGCCTATGCAGAGACCAGACCCCGGATAAAAGGTCGATTTGCAAAGAGAACAGATGTAGATGTCGAAGTGGACCAGATGTTCTCGTCAACACTAATGGCAGAAACAGCATATGGGATTGTCCCATCATTCTGAATCCAGTGTGTAGGAGAAAGAAAAAAAATACCTCCTTAGACGGGGCTTGTATTTGTTATTGCTAAAGATGTGGTACTGATACTCTGTTTCTAAATCTAATTGGTCTTGATCAATGAGACATGCCCTTAGTAGTTTTGCTAAATACAGTAAAGCTGCTGCTATTTTGTAAATGTCTGTATCTACTAGTTTTGAAATTGAAAAAAGAAATAAAAAAGTTAAAGTATGATAATTTTTCCTGAAATTAATTGATAATTGAATGTGATTTAGCCACCAAATACTTGACATGGGAAGAAAACGAAGTTCCAAATGGTCACTGAAAGTAATGCCGGGTCCATCCACAACAATCTGATAATTATATGCAAGAAAAGGAGGGATTATATTTACACATTTGCGCATGATTATCAGAAAGAAACCGCCGGAAATAGTCAGCACTCTTCTAAAGCACAGAAAATGGCTTTTGTTTTTTGCAACGTCTTTGAGTTTGAGGAGCTTTCTGGCTTCTCGCAGCCATGAGCTACTTCTCAAATCTACCTTTTCTGCTAGATATAATGACTTTTGCAGCATCGACTGAGCCAAATCCTGTTTCTCCTCTGAAGATTCCATTGTATATGTTAAGCACCCGAACCTAATCAGATTAGAATTCAAAGCACAAAGAAGATATGATTCTACTAAAGTCTAAAACAAGAACCCAACTGTACTTCATTTTCAAAAACCACGTTACTGTTTCTCCTCGAAAGCATGTTGCTTGCTGTAAAAAAAACTGCTAATGTCAATACATATTTTATCAGAGAACGCAAGATGTTCCTAAACTCAATTATTAGTGTATAAGGAAATGGAAAAGTTTTGCTTCTTGAATCCATTATTTTTCCCATAGAAAATTAAGGCATACGTGAGAATAAAGGAGATGTCTAGTGGCCCTGTAAAGACGTTTAGTGGGCCTATATTACTAATTGGACAAGCAAAGCAAGGGCCACCCTTTTGGGGGCAAATTCACGCTCACTTCTATTCTGCCAGTGGTTTCTTCATCCCTGCAACTTGAATTTCCTATCACCAAATTTACACAAATATCCACAAATGTATTGCAATTAACTTTTCTAGAGCCCTCGGCCAAATATGATAAGCAAGTTGATATAATTAATTATCAAAATTAACATGTCTTAGTTTCTTTTCGTGGGCTTCATGACCCTTCCTTTACTACCCTAAGAAATAAAAGAAAAGAAAATAGATTATCAAGATCATAAACATGTCTAGAAATTAAATCCCACCTCTAAAACTTTAATCGAAAACTAAAAACGATTTCTTGTGTGGAATATAAACCAAAAGAATCTAATTGGAGGTTTAATTAAAAAATGATTTTGGAGCCGCCTAAATATGCTTAACAGCAACCCAATTACTATTCTAAAGTCATATCCTCAACTTGATTTGATAGAGCTAATCATTAATTATGAGTTAGTTACCAGGTTAGGCAATTGTTTTTCAGGGACAAAGAATGGTATTTAGGCTCTCCCATGTCAATCAATGTTCCCCTAAAGTATAAGTAGAGCCCAAGAGAGAATCATATTCATTCCATCATCTATTCTTGCCAAAACCAACGGCAATGAGATGACTTTCCTGTTCAACTCCCTTGTTCTCATCCTACCACGGTGGAACTTTAACTAATGGTGCTATAAATACAGAACATTGCCAGCTTCACCATCCTGCACGAACAAAAAAAGGAGAGAGTAGGAAGAACAAGAGAGGGAAGAAAAAAGACCATCTTGGAAGAGAGATTAATGAGGCCTGCGTTCAACTCTACTACACCTGCTGTTCATGCAGGCTATCAAGATAGGAATTCTCCAATCCCATACCTTTTTTCTGGTATAGGTTTAATGTTTGGACTTGTTGCAGTGGCATTGATGATTCTAGCTTGCTCCTATAGAAAATCTTCTTCCAGTTCGACTACTGATCCCGAGGTTCAAGAAAAATCCGCTAACCAAGTTGAGATGAATGCAGAAATGGAGCCAAAGATTGTTGTCATCATGGCTGGTGACGACAGCCCTACATATTTGGCCAACCCAGTTCCTTGCAATCGCCAAAGTGATGAACAAGTTTAAGACAATGATTTTTGTTCTAGTATTTTCTAGTTTTTTTTCCTCTCACGCTGGATTATGTAAATTGATTGGAGTGGTATAGAGGGTGTTGATTTATTACATTTTTCTTTGCTCTCATTTACTAGACTTGTCGTCGTTCAAGAATAAATTTATTAGAGCTGGCCAAAAGGATTAATCTTGCTTTTAGTTTAGGTTTGATAAATTATGCTGCAAGTTCAACCCAAGCAAGCTAAAGTCGCCGTTTGCAAACAGCTTTCAAGGCAAGGCAAATGATATTCGAATAGCTACCTAGCTAGCTCCAAAGCGAGATTTTTTTTTGGTCTTTCCCTCTCTTGTTGTTGCATGTGGGGATTTTGAGTGAAAATGTTAACTGGGTTGAAGAAGTGTTCTAAGCCATGAAATGAAATTAATTAAAATACCAGAAATTGAACCCTCAAAACTATCATCAGCAGCCTCTTACACTATCTGTGTGTTTTGTAAGGTGGTATGTGGTGTTTTTTAAATATATATTTTTAATTAAAATAATATATATTATATTAGAGTACAGATAAATGAACAAGTCATGTCAGTATAAGTCGATTTGTGTTGAAAAAAGCAAGTGCAGAGTGCGTTATTTCAAGGAGGACAGCTTCGAGTCTGTAACGTCTGATACGGTTAGGTGACATATATTATTATTATTATTAAGCCCCCTTTTTATTTCCATCTACTCTGTTTTTTTTTTTCCAATTAATTTTGAATTCAGAATTTTTTTAACAGCTATTTAGGTTTTAAACCAACTAAATCAATTAAATTATATTGATATAAATTTTATAAAATCTAAATAAGAAATTATATCAAATTTTTTTTTATCAATTTTATTATTTTTATTTTTATTTTTATTCTTAAATAATTTTTACTAGTAAAATAAATTACCTTTAAACCGATCAAATGAATATAACTAGATAGAAATTTATTATATTATTTAATTTTTAATTTAAAATAAAAAAAGTTTTGTATTGGGAGGTTTTTTTTTATTAATTTTATATTAAATTTTATCTTAAATTTTTTTATTAGATAATCCAATTATTTTTTATCAGTCAAGATAACTAAATAGCATTTACTCAATTTATTTAACTGCTATTTCTTTTGCAAATATATATATACATATAGCGCCCTAGTCAACTTCAAATTGAAGATTTAATAGTCGACATCATCATGACTGACCGATCATACTGTGATAGAAAACTCTCTTCTGGATAATGATGAAGACCGAGAATTGGCACGCAGTTGCCGTCGGTAAAATTAAAGGTGGAAAAACTGGTTTTGGTAGAGACATCTATCCATAAACTTTAGAAGCTGCAGGCTGACATCCTCATGCCCAGGTCTTCAAGTATTATCTGAAACAGTCACCAAGTGGGTCCTTACCAGCAACATTTTTTTAGTGTCATCAGCCCAACTATCTTTGACAAGAGGAGGAAAGATTTGGAATTTAACTTCCTGATTAATTGCTGGATTATTGGGTATGTAAACGTGGCCACTCGAAAATGGATGTTTTGTACTGTTCTTGTTGTTAATTACACACAGAATTGAAGAGGTTAATTAGTGTGAAATAAGATTTATCACCTGCGTCTTTTTAAAAACAAATTTTTAGTTAAAAATATATCAAATCTACAAGATACATGTATTTTCTTAATTATTTATTGATTTAAAAATATAATTAATTCTTGGAAAAGAAGTGTGAAAAAGATGAAAGAGTAAGTAAAAATAAAAAATAAAACATGTCGCTTTATTATTATTATTATTAATATTATTAAATAAAACATGTCGCTTAATTATTATTATTATTATTAATAATATTAATTGTTGTCGTTATTATTTTTATTCACGAACAACGATGTGAGTGATGGCACTTGGAATGTCTGCACGGCAGATCATGGCACCTGGAATGTCTCTTTGAAAATCCTTGAAAACTTTTGTTGACTGATGGTCTAAAGAAGGGAGCCATCAGGCTTCTAATTCAAACTAATTCTAATTAGAGAAAGAAATATTATAATTTTATGTTTTCATACGAATTTATCTCATGCTTGATGAAAGCAATCATCTACTACTTGAGCTAAACTTTTATTTATTCTATATATATATATATATATATAACGATCTTAGGATAATCCATGTTTAAATATTTATTAAATTTCTTTCCTTTTGCGAAGCATTTTCCAGAAATTATAGAGTTGAAATTTTCAAATGATCAATTAAATGAAGAAAAATGCATGGCACTGGGTGCATGAACTTAATTTATTTTGTAATTGATCTTTTTCCCATATGGTTTCGGAGTTTAGTTTTCGTTATGAAGTCTTAACGTACGATCTTAGGATAATCAATGTTTAAATATTGATTAAATTTCATTCCTTTTGCGAAGCATTTTCCAGAAATTCCCTATGTCACTACTATGTATATTATATGTCCCTTACATGTAACTAATATTTACCATCCCTGTATCAATTAATTAAAAAATTAAAAAAAAACTTTTTAAATACACGAACTTTCCTGCTTAATTACTCTTCTCCCAAAGCAAAACAAGAGTGGAAAAACATATTTTATGCCAAACGGTGGACGAAATGTGATATCAGCAGCCAACAGATTTGGCACAGATAAAGTTTCTTAACGAGGGGGTCATCAAGTTCATATCATGGTTGAATCTTCCCTAGATTAATCTCCACTACTTTATGTCTGCTGGTTCATGATCTAGACTAACAAGCAATCTATCCATATATAATCTAACATGATCTCGTGCAAGTTGTACCAAGATCGATGTTCACTAATTAAGGTCTTGATAAAATATTTGCGATACCTTTTGTCTGGAGTCATGGAGTGCAGACTCCGGCCAGATTAGACAAGCAAATCTCGAAGGAAGGGAAAGATGATTTTGGATTTGTACATGATGTCTATACTGGCCAGAAGCCGTCAAGTGGAACTGATATACAATTGAATGAATTAGCCAGAAATGTTGTGGAACTGAGGAGGACAATCATGCATGTGTTTCTCCTGTTCCCTCTTGGTTTGTAAGCGATCAAGACATGATGTTGGGACGATGGAAATGTTGGGACGGCGAAAAGCTTCAAATTGCGTGTGTTTCTCCTCTGCCCTCATGGTTTGTAAGAGATCAAGACATGATGTTGGGACGGCGAAAAGCTTCAAATTGAATCTTAGAACACATTTATGAAATGTATCTATTAAGATGAAATTGTGCATTTTAAATATGAAAAATGTTGATATCTTTATGGATTATTTAGTTCACTATTCTCATTAGTGGACTCCCCTTTTAAAGTTATTCTTCCCCACTTCCCCACCCTCTTGTGCAGGGCTTGTGCCTTGAGCTTATAAATGAATTGAAAATCTAGAGGTTTTATTTTTTTTTAAATAGTGTTTGAGATTGTAATAGTAAAGTTTTTTGTTTATAAATATATTAGTAATTTAAAATTATTAAAATAAATTAATTTGAAATAAAAATTTTAATTTTTTTTTAAATTAAAAAACAAACACATTCTAAGTTTTATCCAGGAATGATAAAATGGGCTGTACCAATCCTGTAATGTGAACTCCACACACACCAAATGGTCCCATTCCAACCACCTAATCACAAACAAAGCTTGATGGTGGGGTGAAGTTGTTTTACAATTAGAACAAAGAAAATATAAAATAAATCCCTCCACCTTAAGAAAACTTTAGTGGATGCTCATCCACCAAGATTATTGCCATAGCAGCAAGTACTAATCCACATGATATGTTGGCCTAGTCATCCTCCAAAAAAAGCCTTTGCTCAAGTGCGCACTGCAATTATATTAGAATTGTCGGTATGCCACAAAACTTGAATGATGTTAGCAGATGTTACATGATTGACAACAACGTCTAGCTAGAAGCTATTCCAGAGTATAGCTAGCAGGTGATATATATGTGGATGAGATTTATGCATATTGAAACAATTGTAAACCATGCCATGCTTTACAGATTGATTGGTTGATCTATAGATGTGGTAACTGCGAGCAAACTATAGGGTAAGATCTTATGCATGGTCTCCACCGACTATATATTTCTATCAATATTTACTGAGGATGTTAATAATAAAAAAAAATTTGATTGATAAAGATTATCGTAAAATATTAATGATAAAAATTTATTAATATTTTTATTTTTATTTATCAATTTTTTGATAATGATTTCATACATCAAATTTAGTTAAATTAATAAGCTCCTTAACGCAACTTTCCTACAACATGGATGTTCAGATGAGTTCCATGTGCTATGGTGGAATCTGAAAGCCATCTAAAGCTCCCTTCAATCCCAGTTGAAGGGGCGAAACTTGCCTGGTTTAATCAAATTTAGGTTGGGACCTGACAAAATGTGAAGCACAGAGGGACCATTTTTCAGCCAGAAACTTCAATGGATAGAACAAATTGAAAAAACTATATGCCGGTTCAGTTTCTTTCACACACGTCTAATTTCAGTCTCATCATCTCGTATTTGAATAATATATCACATATACCTTGTGGTTTTGGTGCTTTATTCATGGCCATGGTTTCGCTATGCACCCTCATGCACATTAAACATTCTAAGAATGATATTCCGCATAAAGGAAATGTGCCGCCAATCGATGTTGCCATGCCTTTGGCTAGACAGGAATCTAGCTAGCTAGGCATCTCTCATGGACTTCGTCTTTATGATTAGATGGTATTATAATATTGTTTTTGTTTTTCCTGTAGTTTTCTATTTGATGTTATCTTTCCCCCCTTTGTTTACTTTTTTATACTATTGGTCGATTTTTGATAGTGGATGCGGCTGCTTGGAAACGCCAGCAGTTCAATGATTGTTTGTTGAACTTGGTGGGAAAATGGGTCTTTATTAAGCGAGACAACAGTAGCAGAATTATAGTGCACACCAAGGAAGAATCAATCTTTTCTTTATAAAACCATCGGCTTCCTGGTAACAGCACAAAAGCAACTTGTTAGTTCTAGGCACTCTACCACTTTAACTTTTGTCCTATAAATAGAGGGCCTTCATCAAGCTCTTCACATTGCACTGACAAAAAAACAAGAGAGATAAAAGGAGAGGGAGTTCTTGGAAATGAGGCCAGCAATCAACCCATCAGCAGGAGGTGGCGGTGCTCATGGGGGATTATGGCATTGGAATTCACCTGTTGCTTGCGTCTTTGTTGGTCTAGCACTTATGTTGGGGCTTATAACAGTAGCGTTGATAATCCTTGCTTGTTCTTATAGAAAATCTCTGTCCAACTCTTCAAGAAGGGAGGCTGAATTAGATGAAAAACCAGCAAAGCAAGTGGAGATACAGGTTGATTTTGAGCCGAAGGTTGTTGTTATCATGGCTGGGGATGAGAATCCTACATACCTGGCAAAGCCTGTTTCTTGCAACTGCAAAATCAGCGAAAAAGCTTGATGTCTCTTTTGCAGTCTAGCTAGCAATTTAATTAGCTCCAATTTTGAAACTAAAGACAGGACACCGTCTTTTTGTAGTTCTGCTCTTCAATTTTGGCCCTTTTTTTTATGATTCTTGCGGGAATATATATATATATATATATATATATATATCAAATGATGAGTATTAATACATAAATGAAGCTATTTTTCTTGGTTCTTTCATTTTTTTTATTGCTTTGTTTAACTAGCTCTTCGATCTTAATGATGCTGCAGTTTGTCAAATAAAAAGAAAAAAAAAAAACCGAAGGAGGAAGGACTGTCTAATTTGTTATCCAATTAAATAAAGATAGATAATCTTCAATATTTGCTCATCAGGTATGAGTCTGTTCAAAAAGCAGCTGCATCTAGTTATTTATCTTGTTGGGTATTAAAGTTTAGCCGTGTTTTTAAAAATTATTGATTTTTTAATTATAAATTAATATTTTTTAAAAAACTTTAACATACTAATATCAACAATAAATTTTTAAATAAAAAATACTTCTTAAAAAATAATTCAAAACCAATATATTAGGTAACCAAAGCAACGGCTGGAGATTAGAATGTAGAGTTTTGCTGGATATGTCCATTTTATCTTCTTTATCTTTTGGAGGCCATAATCTATCATGCATCAAATGACAGCTACCCTCAGCTGTCAAATGTTGAAGGCCATAATCAATATTAACTCTGGCTGCTTTACTATGCGAAGTAACTAGGGTTACATGACACCTCAAATCTTTTAGTATAATAGTTGATGTATTCTTAAATTGCCATCAAAGAGACTCATCGTTAAAAAGTTGCTGCCACGTATGGAGGCCGGAGCGGCAACCTGGATCTAAGAACAAGATAAAAGGAAGCAGACGACGTCATAGAAGAGGTGGTCAATCGCCAACAGTGAAATATATTACAGATAAAAAACTATTAATTTGGAGTATATAGATCATGTGAAGTCACCTAACACTAAAATAACCGGGAGGCTCACCTTTCTCATTCCCTGGTCTTCAACGAACTCATCTTCTTGCATTATGGCCAACTATCTCTGACAAAAGGGAGAAGATTTGTGCTCTTAACCTCAATAATTCCTCCTGGATAAGGTTAACAAATTAGGTGTCCACTCAAGAGTTTATTTATTTTTTATTGTTACCGATGATGGCAGAGAAAAGAATTGAAATTAATTCTTACATGTGTTTGTCAGAGAATAAAATAAAAATAAAACCTAATTGAATTTTATTCATTGTCTCCTTCAAAAAAATATTTTACTTTATTTTCTATCAATATATCTTTCTAAGAAAAAAAAACAGAAAAGAAAAAGTTAAAGCAAAACTCTTCGAAAAAAACACAGAAAAGAAAAAGTTAAAGCAAAACTCAAGAAGCCGCAGTGACTGATCGACGGCAATAGGAATGTTAGGGTGAGTTCATACGATGATCTTTGAAGCGTTGACTTCGTTTTGCTGAGGGAAGAAGAATCCAAAGGGTGGAATCTCTCCACTTCAACTTTGTAGTGGGGGACACGCATATTAATTGAGCAGTTTCAATAAGAAATTTCTCAACAGAAAAGCAAATAATTAAATATTGGCAATTTTATAAATAGTATTTCATTATTGTCTTGAAATCATATTAATTTTAAATATTTAAAAACTCATTTCAAAATTATTTTAAAAATAAATATTTTTTTTATTCAAAAAAACTTTATTTCTAGATAACATAATTATAGATACAGGCAAGCAAGTAAAATCCCTATTATACCAAACTTTTATAAAAGATGTGTATATATCTTAAAACATTAATTAAACATAACCTAAATTATATTTACTAGTTAAAATGATTAATAAACATTGGACAATCTTTTTTATGAACATTAAACACATGAGGCACAGTGCTTCGAACTTCTAAGCAAAGTAGTAGCATTTAATTTGTCCAATGGGTTACAAATTGAAGTATTGGCCAACAAATCTGGAATTGACACCAATTTTCTGATGGGCCATGAGAGGCAAAGAAGAAAACAGATAGGATCATGGAAGAATTGCTGGGATACGGCAATGAAGCTTCCCTAAAATCACGACCATTTTCTGTCTGTTTCAGCTTGCCACAAAGGTACGTGATGTTCATGTAATCTACCATGTCTTCCAAGTTGTACCACGATGTTTTTGTTTTCTTCAAACTTTTGCTTAGATTTTAGGGCACAGCCATCCTCCCTCCTTCTCTATCCATATATATTAGACGAATGAATATGCAAAGAATTGGAAAATGTGTTCGGAATTGCAGACACTGATGGTTTGGTCGACGCGAGCGGTCACCTGAATCCGTCAATTTATTCCACCAATTTGGTCCCATTCTGCCCACCATAAATTACAAACAAAAGATAGTGGCTTTGAACTTGTTTCACATACAGGAAATATTAAAACAGAACACTAAAATCTACAGTACCATTCCAAAATATACATGCTGATCATGGCTTACGACCTGATAACTCTCTTCTTCCGTACCGCACCTATCTCCATAATATGATGGGCCTTCGTCATCCTCCGAAAGGGTCCTATGCTGAAGTGACATGACAAGCGCAGGACGCTTAATGTATTTGAATTGCAGGTTAATAATTTATTAGAATGAGTAAGGAGAGATGCTGCTTGAATGGCAAGAACGTCTAGCTACCCACCCATAATAGGACAGGAGATACATGTGGATAGAAATATATGCAATTCAACGAGAAAAAAATATTATATTTATTATTAAGTCAAAAATATTATTATTTTTAATGTAATAAAAACTGCTTTTAAAAATATTATGTATCCAATATCAAACACATATTAACAAGAAGAAATCTAAAGTAAAATGACCACCTTAGTTGATATATGTACAACATTATTGGAGAAAAATATTTGTAAGACTTGTAAAATTACAAATAATAACATGGACTGATTTTGATTGTTATGGCAGAATATTCTTAGTTATAGGATTTGAACTTTAGATTATACTAGAAAAAAGAAAATAGGAATAGCAATGAGTGGGTATCGGAACCATCATGCAATTCTTAAATCATATATATATATATATATCCTTCATTGATATTAGTTAAGTGACTAGTATGTATTACTTC